>NC_061510.1:400551276-400566334 GCF_022539505.1 Lolium rigidum | reverse complement strand
CCCTTCCATCGATGCCATGGGAGCGGGTCCTGTGGAAAGAGCCGATGAGGTCGGCTTCGAGGGACGGCTTTGACCTCGTCATACTTCTTCTTGAGCTCGCCGGTGAGGTCCTCGTAAGTGACCGGAGTCTCTTCCGCCATCTCGGATGTAGATGGCGATGTGGTGGATGTCGTGGATGTTGAAGATGGTCCCACCGGGTCGTGCGAGAATGTGTTGGCGTCGAAACCCACCGGCGGGCGGTGGCTCGGCCAACACCGTAGAGCCGGGAACAACTAGGGCTGCGGCTGGCCCCGGTCCCTCGAGCGGCGGCCCGCAAAGCCTCCACGGTCGCGCGCCGATGCAAATTGCAAGGGCGTGCCACCCGACCTATACCAGTCGGGGAAGGTGTGGATGATGCCTCGCTTAGTTTCTGCAGGGCGCACACGTACACGTTAAATACGAGCCTCGATCGGCTCTCGGGTTATCCTGTGAATCGGCTCATGGAGCCGATCCACCCATGATTCGTCCAAGGTGGCCGAATATATGGTGGTCCTGCTTGATCAAGATAAAGCATATGAGATCCACGACGATGCGGGGTTTTCACCGCATAATCGGATCATCCTACTCACGATTGGGCCTCGCGCTCGCGCACGGTGACCGTAAGACAGCCCTAGACAAGGCCTAAAAACCAACACGAGGTTGATCCTCGGAACATCCTGTCTAGGGCCGAGCAAACTACACCCTACACGCCGCTGGATCCTCCAACCCTTTGTAAGGCCTAACTATTGCGAGATATTAAACTAATCCACGATGAATCAAGGAGCAATCGTAACGGATCAGATCTACTAGATCACGATCAAGCGAGGTGCCGCCCTGCACCCATGATGAGGCACAGGACGGCTAGATGCGCAAGGGTTGCACTACGACAGCATATGATGCTAAGAACAATGCTAACCCTAACACATCTATGATAACTACGTTGCTCGCCATCAAAAGGCTTCGATACGAGCAACGCATGAACAACGTGGGCGAGGCTCGTCTTGCCTAGATCGCAAGATGCGATCTAGGCGGCATGGTGCTTACCGGAGAAACCCTTGAGACGAAGGGGTTGGCGATGCGCCGAGATTGGTTTGTGTTGAACGTTGGTTGTTGTCTATTCCATAAACCCTAGATACATATTTATAGTCCAGGGGACTTTCTAATGTGAGTGTGCACCAAACCGTGCACGGGTAAAACTCTAACTTCTAAACTAAGATGCGATCTAATATGTTACAGATACATGGGCAGTTTAGCCCAACTTGGTAAACAAGGCCGATTCACGTATTTTCTTCCATGCATAATCTTCACGTCCATCTTGATCGCGGCCCACCTCTGACTCGGTCAAATTCTGGTGATAACAGCAGGCCACCAAACAAAATGGCTTTTATGGCCCATGGCCCGTTTTGGACACGCATGGGACTCCTTCCCACTGCGCTAGTGGTGCAGGAATTAGCTGCAGGCTACCAAACGCGCCCCTATGGGCCGACGAGGGAGGAAACAGGCGAGGACGGGGCAGCGCATACCCGTCAAGGGCACGGCAGCCTATCGTTTTGAGGGCCATGCTCCATTTCATCTACATAGGGTGCTTTTGGTAGGTTGGGTGGGCTTTTTTGCATGGGTGGAGAAACAAAACGGTCTGTTTGTTTGACTGGAAGGTCTCCGCGTTGTGGCCGAACAGGGTCTTAAAGCAACCCCGGTACAGGCCCTAGAGGAACACCCGGTTCAGCAGTTCCTAGCGGGCATGTCCCGTTCTCACAACTCATTGGCTTGACGGATACAACAACTGTATGTGCTCTTGGTTACACTTGCTCTCCCTTACACTACTCCACACACCCTCTCTTCAAATCAACACAACCAAAATTCAAATCAAAATATGTTGTACATTAAAAATATGCGTGTCGATGATACGAATCAATTCCCAGAATCGATTTCGAGTTTCGTAAGTCGTAAATCGTCAATTTCTTGTCTGAAGTTTTAAGCTAATTTCACCAAATTCATCGCACACGCTCAACTGTTCGAAATATCCTTTGAGGAGTATGTTCACCTCACCATTCTGCATGACTTTCATTTTGACAAGTTTTTGTTTCGGTGTACATACACAGAAAGATAAATTACTCACTAGTATACTGTAATCTGTACGTATGTGTGAGTAAGGTTTGGAATACTTTTGCTCAACTTCTTGCTTGCCGTCTTCATGGACGACGACGTGGTGATGATATGTGAGAAGTGAGAGGTGATAATCCATGGTGGCGGTGGGGTGATGTTCGTCTTCGTGGTCGGCGATGTGGTGATGCTGTTGGCGTCAGAAACCCACCGGCGGGCAGTGACTGGCCAACACCGTAGAGCCGGGAACAACTAGGGCTGCGGCTGGCCCTAGTCCCTCAGAGCGACGGCCCGCAAAGCCTCCTGGTCGCGCGCCGATGCAAGCTGCAAGGGCGTGCCACCCGACCTATACCTGGTCGGGAAGGTGTGGATGATGCCTCGCTTAGTTTCCTGCGCGGGGCACACACGTACACGTTAAATACGAGCCTCGATCGGCTCTCGGAGTTATCCCGTGAATCGGCTCATGGAGCCGATCCACCCATGATTCGTCCAAGGTGGCCGAATATATGGTGGTCCTGCTTGATCAAGATAAAGCATATGAGATCCACGACAATCTAGGGTTTTCACCGCATAATCGGATCATCCTACTCACCATTGGGCCTCGCGCTCGCGCACGGTGACCGTAAGACAGCCCTAGACAAGGCCTAAAAACCAACACGAGGTTGATCCTCGGAACATCCTGTCTAGGGCCAGCAAACTACACCCTACACGCCGCTGGATCCTCCAACCCTTTGTAAGGCCTAACTATTGCGGATATTAAACTAATCCTCGATAAATCAAGGAGCAATCGTAACGGATCGGATCTACTAAATAACGATCAAGCGGGGTGCCGCCCCTGCACCCATGATGAGGTACAAGGACGGCTAGATGCGCAAGGGTTGCACTACGACGACATATGATACTAAGAACAATGCTAACCCTAACACATCTACGATAACTACGTTGCTCGCCATCAAAAGGCTTCGATACGAGCAACGCATGAACAACGTGGGCAGGCTCGTCTGCCTAGATCGCAAGATGCGATCTAGGCGGCATGGTGCTTACTCGGAGAAACCCTTGAGACGAAGGGGTTGACGATGCGCCGAGATTGGTTTGTGTTGAACGTTGGTTGTTGTTTATTCCATAAACCCTAGATACATATTTATAGTCCAGGGGACTTTCTAATTGAGGCGTGCACCTAACCGTGCACGGGTAAAACTCTAACTTCTAAATTAAGATGCGATCTACTATAATACAGATACAGGGGCAATTTAGCCAAAACTTGGTACACAAGGCCGATTCACGTATTTCTTCCATGTATATTCTTCAAACCCATCTTGATCGCGGCCCACCTCTCGATCCGGTCAAATTCTGGTGATAACACATGCCCCCTGGTTTTGGAAATGACATTTCCAAAATCATTATGCTTTTCCTTCGTCGGGTCATGTCGTGGCGAGAGCAGAACCGCCGATTGTTAGCTGGATCGACGCCCAATGAGCCGATAGCAACGCATTGGTCTCTCATAATCCGTCCTTCATCTTCTTCGACCGATGACTCGAGACCCGGTGACACTCCTCCGCAAAATTCACCATCCTCGAAGAAGGTTGCTACACAGGACCGGCCGATGATACTCCAATTGGCTTCTAGAAACGGAACATTTACCGGGTCGGTTGCCCCTCGAGTCTCGGTCAAGGCGAAACAGAGACGAGGATACACAAATTAGCCGAATGGACCTCGGGCTTGATCATGTGCGAGGGCACTATCATGCGGAGCCAGCCGATTTGAACGAAATCGGCTCTCCGTAGAGAGAGGACCTTCGGGGTGAGCTGCCCCCGAGTTTCTTCAGTCCAAATGTCATGACTACATATTCAAACAAGCCCATTGAACCTCGGTACTCCGAATGCGGTCTTGTGTATATCTTCCGGATATTGTCAACATAAAGTAATATAACAAGTGCAATATGCAAGTATGTAGGAATCAATGCACAGTTAACACAAGTGTTTGCTTTTTAGATAGAAGGAAATGGGTAAACTGACTCAACAATAAAAGTAGAAGAAAGGCCCTTCGCAGAGGAAGCATGGATTGCTATATTTGTGCTAGAGCTTTTATTTTGAAAACATGAAACAATTTTGTCAACGGTAGTAATAAAGCATATGAGTTATGAAAGTTATATCTTACAAGTTGCAAGCCTCATGCATAGTATACTAATAGTGCCCGCACCTTGCCCTAATTAGCTTGGACTACCGGATCTTTGCAATGCACATGTTTTAACCAAGTGTCACAATGGGGTACCTCCATGCCGCCCGTACAAAGGTCTAAGGAGAAAGCTCGCATTTTGGATTTCTCGCTTTTGATTATTCTCAACTAAGACATCCATACCGGGACAACATGGACAACAGATAATGGACTCCTCTTTAATGCATAAGCATGTGGCAACAATTATTATTCTCATATGAGATTGAGGATATATGTCCAAAACTGAAACTTCCACCATCATTCATGGCTTTAGTTAGCGGCCCAATGTTTTTCTCTAACAAATGCATGCTCCAACCATTAAGGTGGTAGATCTCTCTTACTTCAGACAAGACGGACATGCATAGCAACTCACATGATATTCAACAAGGAATAGTTGATGGCGTCCCCAGAAACATGGTTATCGCACAACAAGCAACTTAATAAGAGATAAAGTGCATAAGTACATATTCAATACCACTATAGTTTTTAAGCTATTTGTCCCATGAGCTATATATTGCAAAGGTGAATGATGGAATTTTAAAGGTAGCACTCAAGCAATTTACTTTGGAATGGCGGATAAATACCATGTAGTAGGTAGGTATGGTGGACACAAATGACATAGTGGTTGGCTCAAGGATTTTGGATGCATGAGAATTATTCCCTCTCGATACAAGGTTTAGGCTAGCAAGGTGTTTAAAGCAAACACAAGTATGAACCGGTACGACAAAAACTCACATAAAAGACATATTGAAAGCATTATAAGACTCTATACCGTCTTCATTGTTGTACCTTTATCATCATATCGAAGCCGATCGCTTGAAACGACCTCCTCTTTGTCCTTGCCATGGCGGTAAACAGAATGAGCTACCATGTAGTTAACTTCCTGGCGCGGAGCTCTGGTCCGTTCTTCTGAAGGGGTGGACAGATCTACTTGGTCGAGGGCACCCTCGGCTGTAAAGCCGCTCCACCTGATGCCATGAGAACGGGTCTTCGAGAAAGAGCCGATTAGATCGGCTTCAAAGAGAGCCTTGAGCTCATCGTACTTCTTCTTGTGCTCATCGAGCAGCTCGCGTACGTGAGCCGAGTCGCCGACCATCTCAGCTGTGGATGTCGACATGGTTGCTCGAAGAGTGTCTTCCGCCATCTCGGATGTAAATGGCGATGCGGTGGATGTCGAAGATGGTCCCACCGGCGTGCCGAGAATGTGTTGGCGTCGAAACCCACGGCGGGCGGTGGCTCAGCCAACACCGTAGAGCCGGGAACAACTAGGGCTGCGGCTGGCCCCGGTCCCTCGGAGCGACGGCCCGCAAAGCCTCCCGGTCGCGCGCCGATGCAAGCCGCAGGGCGTGCCACCCGACCTATACCTGGTCGGGAAGGTGTGGATGATGCCTCGCTTAGTTTCTGCGGGGCACACACGTACACGTTAAATACGAGCCTCGATCGGCTCTCGAGTTATCCTGTGAATCGGCTCATGGAGCCGATCCACCCATGATTCGTCCAAGGTGGCCGAATATATGGTGGTCCTGCTGATCAAGATAAAGCATATGAGATCCACGACGATCTAGGGTTTTCACCGCATAATCGGATCATCCTACTCACGATTGGGCCTCGCGCTCGCGCACGGTGGCCGTAAGACAGCCCTAGACAAGGCCTAAAAACCAACACGAGGTTGATCCTCGGAACATCCTGTCTAGGGCCAGCAAACTACACCCTACACGCCGCTGGATCCTCCAACCCTTTGTAAGGCCTAACTATTGCGAGATATTAAACTAATCCCCGATAAATCAAGGAGCAATCGTAACGGATCAGATCTACTAAATAACGATCAAGCGGGGTGCCGCCCCTGCACCCATGATGAGGTACAAGGACGGCTAGATGCGCAAGGGTTGCACTACGACAGCATATGATACTAAGAACAATGCTAACCCTAACACATCTACGATAACTACGTTGCTCGCCATCAAAAGGCTTCGATACGAGCAACGCATGAACAACATGGGCAGGCTCGTGCTTGCCTAGATCGCAAGATGCGATCTAGGTAGCATGGTGCTCTACGGAGAAACCCTTGAGACGAAGGGGTTGGCGATGCGCCGAGATTGGTTTGTGTTGAACGTTGGTTGTTGTTTATTCCATAAACCCTAGATACATATTTATAGTCCAGGGGACTTTCTAATTGAGGCGTGCACCTAACCGGTGCACGGGTAAAACTCTAACTTCTAAATTAAGATGCGATCTACTATAATACAGATACAGGGGCAATTTAGCCCAAACTTGGTACACAAGGCCGATTCACGTATTTCTTCCATGTATATTCTTCAAACCCATCTTGATCGCGGCCCACCTCTGATCCGGTCAAATTCTGGTGATAACAGATGCTTATGACCGGCATGACCGGCGGTGTTATGGTGGTATTCGGCTTCGTGCTCGGTGACATGGTGATGCTTGTGACGGGCATGAACGGCGGTGTTCGTCTTCGTGTTTTGTGATGTGGTGATGCATGTGACCGGCGTGACCGGTGGTGTCACGGTGGTGTTCGGCGACGTCGTCGGCGACATTGTAATGCTTCTGATGGGCGTGAACGGCGGTATCATGATGGTGTTCGTTGACGTGGTGATGCATGTGACAAGCGTGACCGGCGGTGTCATGATGGTGATGGTTATGGTATGTGATACGCAGTAATCCATGGCGGTAACCGTGTAGGTGTAGGTAGTGACGGTGTAATGGTGGCGACGTTCTTGTTGTGCAAAGCTTCAGCCTATCATATAATGGTGACCAATGTCGCCGCCGCAACCACCCCTCGCCGCGACGGACCATTGCCGCCGGTAGTACCCACTCCACCTACGCGTACGCTTCGCTGCAAACCACCGCCACCTCGTCGACCCTTCCCACTGTCACCGTTCACCAGCCCCCGCCACCGCCGCTACCTCCGTCTCCACCGCTCTCCCACCCTGCACGCGATGTGTTCGACCATTTGCCAAGGCGATGGACTCGGACGACGAGGACGTCATGGTCGCGCTCATGGACGAGGAGCTCACTGTCGCGACTGCGACTAGGGACGCCGTTGGACACGACGAGCATCTGGCGATCCTCGTCTCCCTCTTGGCCATGATCGCCGAGCAGGACAAGGCGGTCATT
Source organism: Lolium rigidum (assembly GCF_022539505.1). Classification (NCBI taxonomy): domain Eukaryota; kingdom Viridiplantae; phylum Streptophyta; class Magnoliopsida; order Poales; family Poaceae; genus Lolium; species Lolium rigidum. Next base: position 400,558,864 of record NC_061510.1, on the reverse strand, counting down.
GGTGGCTTCGCCGGGTTGCCGCAAGAGCAAGCCTAGGCAGAGGATATGGAAGGCTATTGCATGCTCTACGTCGACTACTTCGCCGACGATCCATTGCATAGCGACACCGTATTCCGCCTTCGTTTCCGGATGAGTAGGAAACTCTTTCTGAAGATAGTAGAGAATTTGAGGGAGATCGACTACTTCAAGTTGAAGAGACGCCGTCGGTGAGCTTGGTTTCTTGACTATTCAGAAATGCAAAGTGGCTCTTCGGATGCTTGCCTATGGAACTGCAGGTGATACACAGGATAACTATTTGCGCATGGCAGAGTCCACGGCCATTGATTACATGTACAAAATTTGCAGGGCAATTGTGGCGGTGTTTGGAGAGACCTATCTGCGCCACCCAATGCGGCAGACACAACTCGGATATTGGCACAAAATGCAGAGAGAGGTTTTCCTGGGATGCTTGGCAGCATCGAATGTATGCACTGGGAATGGAAGAACTGTCCATTTGCACACTAGGGCATGTATAAAGGACACAAGGGTGCATGCAGTGTGGTGCTTGGCTGATCAGAACCTGTGGATTTGGCATGCGTTCTTCGGCATGGCAGGATTACACAATGATATCAATGTGCTGCAGTGCTCCGATGTGTTCCAGAAGCTTGTCGAAGACAATGCCCCTCCGGTGCAGTTCTAGATCAATGGCCACAAGTATGACAAGGGCTACTATCTTGCAGATGACATCTATCCAAGATGGTCAACATTTGTGAAGACAATCTCGAACCATGTACATGGAGGGAAGAAAGCTTGGTTTGCTCAAATGCAAGAGGTTGCCAGAAAGGATGTGGAGAGTGCATTTGGTGTGATGCAAGCTCGCTTTGCCATTGTCTGATACCCTGCTCTTACATGGTTCAAGGAGCAGATGTGGGAGGCCATGACATGTTGTGTCATACTGCACAACATGATCATCGAGAGCGAGAGGGAATTTCCAGTGTTTGACACTGGACCATGTGAACGGATGAGTCCTCTTGGAGATGTTGATCACAATGTGCCTCCCGCATTTGTTACTTTTCTCGACAGGCGTCAAGAAGCCCGAGACTCCAACACTCATCACCAACTGCAAGATGATCTGGTGGAGCATTTGTGGACTATCAAAGGCGGCGACTAGTTGAATTATTTGTGTACTACGTTGAACTTGTTAAATTATCTCCAACATTTATTTAAGTTGTAATAAATTATCACAGTTTATTTAATGTTTAAATTTAAAATATAAATGAAACGGTATTGGGGGCGTCGGCTAGGCGCGGCGTGCCCCATTTCTAATTTAGCGCCGGCGCCCCCATACGGTCCCTATATAGGCTGCGGCGGACGCCGTATGGGGAGGGCGAGTGGAGATGCTTTAACTTTCTACACCTGTTCGACTCCAGTCTCTCCAACTCAAACCCTTGCCAAGTTAAAAGAAAACTCAAACCCTCGCCGCTCGACGCCGCCACTGGTGATGAACATATGATGTAGCATTTGAACCTGACTGGTGTACCAAGCACTAACTTGATCAGTAAAAATACCAGGTCTCCAATGATTTATTTCAATTCTTGACTATGTATCTCCTATTCTTATGGAGAGGTGACAAGACTTCATCTGAGGTCTAAGCAGTCATGTCCTTAACGCTGCCGAGCAAAGCGCGTACTGCATATGCACTTTGGTAAGCAGATGCAGGAAGTATGGAGTCGACAATGCACATGAGCAGCAGCCGTTATCACAAATTCTGCTGAACATACAAAGCAGAAGACACGATCTCTGAACACAAATTGATTTGACGATGACATTTAATCTAATAGAATATATAAAGACAAGCCCCTATACAAGTGAGATCAGCAAGCTGTTAGTTCCTAGGTCAAAAACTATTTGACATCTCTCATATACATCAGCCTCTATCAAGCTAGTGTTAGCATCAGCAGCTGAATCTGCCACTGACCAAAATAATGAACGAATTGCCTACAGGGGTCCAGGAAGAAGGAGCGCCTCCAAATCAAGCCCATACACCTTGCTGCTCCATTCTCCAAAGGGCCAGAGCTGCTTTTTACCAGTTCATTGTCACCTAGCATTGCAGCATTGAGCGCTCCCGGACTGCAATTTCCTCCACAAGCAGATCATGTGCTGCGGTGACTGGTAGTGCGCGGTGTAGTAGCCATCGAAGCAACCGGACTGGTAGAACCTGAAGTCGTGCGAATACACCACCCGACGGCGAGTCCTGTTGAACTTCTCAACCCACATACCCATGCTCACGTCTTCCATCTTGAACAGCTGCAACAACCAATTTGGTCACATCCGTTTATTAGGCTCTAGAAAAAATAACAGAAATGTTCCGATATTTACTGACAAAGAGTGGCAATGACTTACCCTCAGTGTCTGGTTGTCAAACTCAGATACGATGTACTGAGCGATGTCTGATGAGATCACATAGCCCGGTCCATTAGCATAGGGTGGGTATGCTTCCTCTTCCCATTCCTGGAAAGGTGCAGGAAAATTGCATCACACTCATGTATTATACAGGGTTAGATAGATCGCTACCGAGAGAAAATTTCGAAAAATATGACATCGTAATACCACTGCCAGCAGGTATAATAAAATAGAACACTTGTGTTTAAAAGGCAATCAATAATTAGTCCGCAAGTATAATCATAGCTCCAGCAATGAGGTAAACCCATGCTTGCTTTAAGTAAAGGCAGGGGCTAACATAGACACACTAAAACATAGGACTGAAAAGAGGAATGAACAGGCATATAAAGCATCAATATGCTGAATAATGGAAGTCCCACCAATCCACATGAAGGCACTAAAAGAAAAGGGAGAATGAACTGATATATAAAGCATAGTATCGTGAATAATGGAAGTCCAACCAAAGGAGGAATTTGCATGACCGAGCACACAAGGATTCTTTTATTTCTTTATTAAGGAAAGCATGCTACATGTAAGTGCAAAGGAAACTGCATCATACCTCATACGTTACAGCCCACTTTCCAGAACGTAAAGGTCTGTGGTAGTAGTTTATGTTCCCCACATACATACTGGCCCCACTAGGTACTTTCTTGACTTGATCTACCACCGAGTCAATTCTAACGAAGGTATCATCGTCACATTTCATTATGTATTTTGCTGGAACAACACGCACCTGCAAGATAAAGGAAGTCAACATGAGGATAGCTGGGATGAAACTGAAGCATGGTAAAGTTATAGTTAAAAACATATATAAGTTTGTGCAAATCGAATTTCTTACCCCATACTCAGCAATGGCAATAGTCTTTAAAACAACAAGGTCATAGCTATCCATGAAAGGCACCAGAACAATGTCACCAAAGAACTCAGCCTCCTTTTTCAGCTCTTCATTGACCTCTTCTTTCCCATTCTGTGAAGACAGCTTTCGATTGTTCAGAATTTGCAGAATTCAGTAACGTAACTTCAAAATGCAGCCATCCAACAATTACTTACCAGGGCGACGAAAAACCGAGCAACACTGTTAGATGATTTCCTTGTAGCAATCATCCACGACTTCCGGGCAGCCATACGCTCGGCAAAATGGTTGGCTGCAGAGAGGATGCCAATGAAAAGCTCAACAGGTTCAGCTGGCAGTGGTGCGGCCTTCCACTGTTCAGACATTTCGAGGTGTCTCTGTGGATCGAAGCTCGGATGTGATTTCGGCAAATGATCAGCAACAATGGACTCGATGTCAAGGTCTCCGTTCAACGACAGGCCTGTCGCATCCTCAAGATTGTAGCCCTGTAAAATCAACAAATTGACCGTCAGTTATTAGATGATAAGTTTTCCGTGTCCGTGATGGATAACCGATTGGCAAATCCCAGTGAGGCATGGCATTAGCGAACTTACAGTGCGGTAAGGGAACGATGCGACATGCCGCTCATCAACATTGACATGGTAGCCTTCCAAACCAGCTGTGATAGTTAGCACAAACTGCTTGCCCTCTGCAAACGGGTATGCCCAGTCGACAGACGGCTTCTCCGGCCTGCCGACCAAACTGCTCAACCACCAGTTCGCCTTTGATTCCTCTGACTTGGCGCCATCATCCCAGCGCGTCCATCTCTCGCACTTGAGTTCCCCGTCAACTGAAAGACCAAAAGCATCGCTGTCAAATTCGCATCAACCCCAAGCAAATTCAGCTATGCAAACTGTGTAGCTACGACCGTTCAGCTATGTGGTGGGTTTATCAGAAGAAACAGTTTCCAAGTTGAGCCTACCGCAAATTCGTACCGAACGGCGGGGAAAAGCGAAATTGAACTGCGAAACCCAATGAAGCTGACCTTTGTTCTCGTCGGGCCGGGACGCCCAGCCCTCGCAGCGCTGCGGCTGCGCCCACTGCATCCGGTAGCAGGTGTTGAGCTCGATGACGGGTTTGCCGCTGAAGTCCCCGGCGATCCTGGGGTTGAAGTGCAGTATCCTGGGCGGGTCCTCCCCCTGCACGGCCTTGGTCCCCAGCAGCTCCACCATGAACTGCGACGCGACCGACCCAGCCTTCTTTGTCGGTCGTGCCAGTACCGTGACGCGGGACCCCACGGCCATCCCGCAGGGCAGCTCCACGGCCACCGGGGTGCTCGCGAGGCGGTCTGTGGGCACGGAGACGGTGGCGGGGCAGGACGCGGAGGCGGACGGGGATGGGGAAGGGGAGGAGGGGAGCGCGGAAGGGGAGGAGAGGAGGCGCGGGAGGAGCGGCGCCGCGGCGGTGAAGGCGGCGGACGCGGAGGATTCGATTGAGGAGGAGTTGGAGCGGCGGTGGACGCGGATGGAGGAGAGGGCGAGGCGGGAGCGGCGGGGTGCGACGGGGGTGGGGAAGGTGCGCGTCTCGGGCCGGAGCGGGGCGGCGGAGGAGGGGCGGAGGGAGGCGGCCTGGAGCTCGCGGCGGCGGGGGCGGTGGGTGGCGACGGGGGAGACGGAGACGGTGGGGAGCTCGAGGAAGAGGAGGAAGAGGAGGTACGCTGCGGCGGCGGCGAGGAGGAGCGCCAGGCGGCACGCGCGCTTCGGCGGCATGGCGGCGGTGGTCAGCAGAGCAGTCCGTCCCGGTGGTGAGGTGAGGGAGGAGTAGCCGTTCGGGACTGGGTCCGCGGCGCGGCTGGGTGGTTTTATTCAGGGGGCGGCGGAGTGGGGACGCGGAGTGTAGGAAGACTGGACCAATGCGCGGCGATCGTGGAGAGGGATTCTGACGCAGCGCAACGGCTTGTTTCTGACCAGGTTTTTGGCGTATCGACGATGGCTGAACTGGCCCCGACTCCACTCGTGCACCACCGCAAATACAAATCTAGGCCTTCGAAATATGTTTCTCGTATTAATTTTGGAAAAAAAGAATACTAATGGGGGTGGAATTAACGTAGGTGGCACTTTGGACCAGCACGAATCTCCGCGTCAAATCCAACTACATAGCCATGATAAAAAATTATAAAATGGAGGGAGTAACTACTTTTTACGTGTCTTTTGAAGCATCTGGTCGCAAACCCTCGCGTCGCCTCCCTCTAGGGTGAACTGGGGAAAAACCCTAGCCGCCTCCCCCTCCCCTCCCCTCCCCTCCCACCTTGTCGTCCCTAGAGGTGGCCGCCGGGAAACCCCACACGCCGCCTGTAAAGGGGACGGCGGGGCCGTGGCGCCTCGCGGCCGTGGTGCGGCGGGAAGGGCACCACTCGGCGGCGGTGTAAAGCAGCGACAAGACCTACCACGTCGAAGTTGGTGAGTCTCGCCAGCGTGATGCAGCGGGGTCTCGTGATGGTCGCAATGTGATGGACTTCCATAGGGTGGCGACTGGGGGCTATGCGGAGCTCTACCCTAAAACTGAACCGGCAGTTCATGGAAGTGACGGCTTCTGAAGCGAGAGCATGAGGCGCTCGCGGAGGGTCTGCTACACCGGACGTGTGCGCTTGTTTCTTCGTAGGGTGACTCAGCGATGCCCTCGGTGCTTGATTAGCTGATGTATGTTGGTTCCTGGTTTTAGGGTATTAGACCCTCACGACATGTTTCTTTGTCCATTGTCGGGTATGTGGGTGTTAAGTGGTATCTTTAGGACGTATGGCTTTGGTAGATTTTTGTACTGAACAAAATCTCAATAAAAAAATGCACATAGTGGGGTTTCGTTTCGTCTTTTGAAAAAAAAAAAAACTATTCCTGTGTGCGTGTAAAGACATCGCAATATGTAACTTTCCCGTGTGCCTTTTTTTATCCCATCTCGCAGCTCGAAGGATCGCCGCCGCACGTGTATCTGCCTTGTCCTTTTGCTCCTGCCTGCCTGCCTGCGTCCACGTACGGGATTGATTTCCTTGGGCTGGAAGGAAAGGAAGCTCCCGATCCTTCCGGCGTGCGGCGTGACCGCCGGCCGGCCCTATGGCTGTTGGTTGGACGCGCGCGGAGAGAAGAGAGCACGTACGTACGGGCCTTCCTTCCGGTCAACCAAAACCCAGACGCCACCGATGGACGCGTTGCGTTCAGTTGGGGCCGCGTGTGGAAGCGGCGATTGACGGTGATGGATGTGCTACTGTGCTAGTGGCCGGCCGGTGGGTGTGTTTGGTTTGAACGCGTACTACGTTCCCGCGGCCAGGAGTCGGCTACACAAACAGACAGGTGCGACTCGGCTGTGCTGAACTCGAAAGAGGGTGACATGCATGTTCTTTTTTATTTTTGTGAAAACACAAAGTTGCTATGGAGCCGTTGGATAGGGAAAGCCTTGCAATCTAGTTGCGGATGATGGCGTCAGGGCATCTCCAACGGGGCGACCCATCCCGCGTCCGCGCGTCCGGATGGATCGAGCCGGACAAAATCCCGGTCCAACGCGGGGACGCACCGCATAAGCGGACGGCCGCGGAGTCCGGAACGACGCAAACCCAGTCGCGCCGGCGCCGTTCGTCATGGGCCCGCCGGCGACGCCCAGACGCGAGCGGATCTATGTCACCGTAGTGGTGGCACAGATGTTCTGGGACGCCGGCGTCCCAATGCCGTGGGGGGACGTGCACCTCCCCACGGCCGGCACTCGAGCCCAGATCGGGTTCCGGTGCCGCCCATCCCGGTCTCCGGCCGCGCCCGCGTCGCGGAGATCCGGAGGCGCCGCGCGCAGCTGCCGGCGGACCTCCAGCAAGACCCCGCATACGGCGACGCATTTCACAAAGTTCAACAAAATTATTGAGATGGGCAGCAGCATCATCAGAGCTAACACCAGAAAATTGCTCTCGCATAACAAGATTTAGTAAAGCAGGTTTAATTTCAAAGAATTCTGCTGTAGTAGCAGGTGGAGCAATGGGTGTGCATAAGAAATCATTATTATTTGTGGTTGTGAAGTCACACAACTTAGTATTTTCAGGAGTACCCATTTTAGCAACAGTAAATAAAGCAAACTAGATAAAGTAAATGCAAGTAACTAATTTTTTTGTGTTTTCGATATTTTTTGATAGCAAATAAAGTAAAACTAGCAACTAATTTTTTTGTATTTTGATTTAGTGCAGCAAACAAAGTAGTAAATAAAACTAAGCAAGACAAAAACAAAGTAAAGAGGTTAGGATGTGGAGACTCCCCTTGCAGCGTGTCTTGATCTCCCCGCAGCTGCGCCGGAAAAGAGCTT
>NC_061510.1:400533403-400551176 GCF_022539505.1 Lolium rigidum | reverse complement strand
GTTCTCACCCGAAGGCGCCCTTGATGGAGTGGATCTATCCACCCCGTCGAAGAACGCACCAGGTCGCCGCGTCAGAGGTCAACTTCATGGTGGCTCATTCGCTGCACCGCCACTGCGAGAGCCCGGTGAACACGTTGGAGCGCGTCGCTCTTCGCGTGATCCAGAAATCATGAGCCATCAGCACTCTCCGTCGTGACCAGCCCTAGGGACTCACCAAGGAGAATTGCTACTCCAGCCCCGTCCGCCGCCGCCGTTCGCGTTGGCAGCGCCCGAGGCGCCGAACTCATCGGCCTACGTCGTCTACAAGATTGGTGGTGACCCCGTGACTACCAATTCCTACATGACGCACCCAAGGAGATCCCGCACGGATACGCATGCGCATACGTGCCGACCGCAGCGACTCGGGCACCCTCGAACCAGGTTGCAACAGCGGGGACTTCGGAACAACAGGAGGAACATCGGAGGCAGCACCCCGAGAAGCAAACGTGGCTAGCTAAATACGCCACCCCGACAAAACTCCGCGAGCCCAGCTCCTGCAGCTTGGCTCGTAACCGGAAAAACAAGCATGGCTGGTAAAGTACGCCACTCCGGCCGAATCTTCGTGGTTCGGCACCTGCAGCCATCACCGCGGATCAGATTTGTACGATCCCGAAAGATCAGTTCGGCATGATGCCGAAGAGGAAGACGATCGGCTATACCAAGCCGTACCCCAACGAGTACGAATTGATCCCGCTACCACCCAAATATCGGCTCCCGACTTCACAAAGTTCAGCCGGATCGATGGTTCCAGCTCCATCGAACATGTGAGCCGATATTTGGCGCAACTGGGCATGATCTCGCGTCGGACGAGCTGCGCGTGAGGTACTTCTCACAGTCCCTCACAGGATCGGCTTTCGGTTGGTACACGTCGCCGCCACCGAACTCAGTCCAGTACTTGGAAGCAGCTGGAAGAACGGTTCCATGAGCAATATCACTCGGAGGCTTCCGAGGCCGGCATTGCCGATTTGGCACAAGTACGACGTAAGCGCGGGGAAACAAGTGTCGGAATACATCCAGCGCTTCAGGACCGTTAGGAACCGATGCTATTCGGTTCACGTAAGCGAAAAAGAAGCGACCGAGTTGGCGGTGGTGGGTCCGTCATCATCGATCAAGGACGTGGCCGCCCAAGCGGACTACCCTTCATTAGCACACATGGTGCGTAGGCTGCCGCCGTATGAACAGCGCCACCCGTGATGTCTACCAGGACAAATTCAAGCGCGTGGTTACCATGGTTGACGCAGGCGAAGATGAAGGCGCTATGGGAGACCAAGAAGTAGCAGTGGCTGAGTGGACTCGGGGAGGAACCCCCGTGTCCTGCAAATGGGTAAAGCCACCAGGGCCGCCCAGGGGATTTGATTTTGACGTGACCAAGACGGAGCAAATCTTCGACCTCCTGCTCAAGGAGAAACAAGCTGACGATCCCCGAAGGTCTCAAGTTCCCCACTGGCGCAAGAGCCGAACGGAAAGCCATACCGCAAATGGCACAACTCGCTCTCCCATGCCACCAACGACCGGCAGGGTGTGGCGTCGCACATCCAAGCGGCGATAGAGAAGGGGCGTCTAATTTTCAACCAAGACGCTATGAAGGTCGACACCCAACCCTTCCCGCCGTTAACATGGTGGAAGTCACCTTCCCCGAGGGTTGCCGCACAGTCCCTCGCTCAAGCATCAACATGGTAGGACCCGGGAACCACTCGGCAAAGATGGAGATGAGAGCAGCTGCTCTCGCAGCAAGGACACGAGAGGGGGCCGCTCCATGCGATCGACTCCGTCAAGATGGCAAGCGCTACGTCACGGAGGGGGAAGTGAAGAACATAAGATATCAACGACCCCTCTCTGATCACCTCCTCAACAAGTATGTGAGTCAGTACGACCAACGCCGGCGACACGGCGACGATGATGAGAGAGATCATCTGGCTAGAGGAGCCAGAAGATATCGTCGGCACGATCACAATGAGGAGGAGCACGAGCGCCGTGCCACGGAAAAGCTAAGGGAGCAAGATGACAACGCCAGGCACTGGGACTGCCCCTTCTTCAGACACTGCTGGGATTCAGGAATGAGCCGATTGCCAACAATCGGCAACCGCCCGAATGCAACCAGAAAAGAAGGAGGCAGCCAACGTGTCCGTGTTCGAGCGCCTAGGGCCTCTCCCACCACAAAACGGACGTGCTGAGATCCCTCGGTTGGAAGATCTCGAGGATTCGGAAGACGAGGGGGAAGACGAAGAAGACAGTACCACCGTCCAAGGTGGTGCCCCGATGGTCTCAGCCATTCACAAAAGCGCAGTGGTTCAGCGATTGCGCTAGCCCGGAGGAAGCCGAAAGGTTATACTTGCATACGCCGAGGAAGGCACGACCTGATTTGGCTGCGAAAGTCCAGAGGACCCCGGATGAAGAGGGACTGCCGCAAAGAAAAGAGTGGCGCCCAAGCAAAGGAAAGCCGATGATGAAACATCGGCTGGCACAAACGTGGTGCTCGTTCGTCCGGCGAAGTGTAGGGCTCCACGATTACACGATGCACTCGAGGTGGACGACAAGAACGCACCAACGTGATAAAGTCGGAGATTGGGCTGGTTTTGTCTACCGGCCTGGGCGAGTAGCAAAACTACGTCAATAAGCAACGTGGCAAGGCTGATCCTTGCGATCGGCCCTCCGAAACTGTGAAGGAATATTACAAAACCTTCACCGAGCAAGCAACGTGGAGGCCGATTCCAGCGATCGGCCAAAATTATCCTCACCATCCATTCTGCCTGGGATCAATGTTTGACCCAACAGGGACTGCCTGACGAGCCGATACCATCAATTCTCTTGACAGAATCGGCTCGGGGGGGGGCACCTAGATGGATAATACTAAGTATGGGGGCCGATACACAAATCGGCCTAAAATTTTTAAACATTTTACAGCCGATGCAAGGGCATCGACTTTAGAATTGAGAAGTAGCCGATGCGCGGCCATCGACTCCAGAGGAATAACTGTTACGATCAGAGGATCAATGAAGCACGAAGGGGGATTTTAATGGAAGAACTCCTCAATGGAGTAATTTAAGGGCCCGGATCCTCTCTTCAAGAGCAGCCTGGACGTGCAGATCAGGTCGAGGATGGATCGCATTAGATCCGCCAAAGGAAAGGAGCCGATCTGACCAGCAGGGCGCTAGGAGCGGACTGAAGAAGCTCTGGGGCAACCCACCTTGAAGGCTCTCCGAAAGCCGATTTATGTGCAAATCGGCCGGCTCCGCATGATCAAGCCCGTGTTAATTCAGCTAAGTTACGCGTCCTCGTCTCCGTTTTTGCCTTGGTCAAGACTCGGGGGGCAGCAGGCCTGGTGGATGTTCTATGTTGCTCTGTTTAAAGAGCCGATTGGGATACCATCGGCTGATCCTTCGTTGCAACCTTCTTCACAAATGATGAGTATTGAAGAGGATTATTGGGTTTGGTTAGAAAAGTTCAAAGGTTTTCCCGAAGATCCCGCATTTTCTCGCCGATTTAGAAAATCATCGCTTGAAGAAGGGAAGGGCGATTTTAGAGGACCGATGCGGTGCTATCGGCTCATTACGCATTGGCAAAGGGGACGAATCGGCAAGGTCAGTAGAAGAGGGAATTGGCTCAATTAAACTCAAAGGAAATCGGCAAAATCAAATTGAGGAAAAGTTCTTCATTAATAGGCAAGATTTCTTACATAAAGAGCCAATTACTCTCAAAAGGAAATACTAGGGGATACATTGCCCCATCTACTACTACTGGCCCTATTCTAGAAGTCCTATCTACGGGCCATCACCGCCCTCATCGTCGCCGTAGTCGCTGCCGTCGGCGCTGCTCCCGGCGGGTTCATCGTCGCTCCAATGGCCACCGACCGGGCCCTCGTTGTCTTCATCTTCTTCGTCAGCGTCGTCTTCGTCACTGTCGAAGTCGCTCAGGTTGCCCGGCCAAGGGCAGAACCGCTTGGCCGGTGGCTCGTCGGAGGAGCTGTCGTCGTCGTCCTCCTCCTCTTCCTCCTCCTCCACCCCCTCGGAGGAGGTGAAGTCATCCCAGGAGAAGCGATCGTCATCGCTCTCCTCCTCCGGTTCCCCGTTGGCGAGAAAGCGGAGGTCGCTTTCCCCGTCCGTCGAAGACTGGTCGTCCTCGGGCCAGATGGAGAAGTCATGGTCTGACTCGTCCCCGGCCGCAATGGCGCGGCGGATGTTGGCCGCGTGGACTTCTGCCGAGTCGTACTCCGGCGTCGGCTCGCGGGATGTGGAGGACTGGCTGGAAAGATCCGATGGAGCAGAGGAAGAAGAAGACATTTTGATGCAGGAGGGTTTTTTGGGATGCTAATGCGAAGGAGATGCAGAGGAGAACTGTTCGTGGCAGTTAAATAAAAGGGGATATAGTGGAAATTCAATGCCACAGCAGTTTCCGAGGAAGTAGTGCCAAGACTGTCAAACCGTGCGGAGAAATTGAAAAGGCAAGTAATCATGATGAAGGACTCTGCGACGGTTCTGCTCTGCCACGACATGACCCTACGAAAGAGAAGCGTAATGATTTTGGAAATGTCATTTCCAAAACCAGGGGGGCATGTGTTATCACCAGAATTTGACCGAGTCAGAGGTGGGCCGCGATCAAGATGGACGTGAAGATTATGCATGGAAGAAAATACGTGAATCGGCCTTGTTTACCAAGTTGGGCTAAACTGCCCATGTATCTGTAACATATTAGATCGCATCTTAGTTTAGAAGTTAGAGTTTTACCCGTGCACGGTTTGGTGCACACCCACATTAGAAAGTCCCCTGGACTATAAATATGTATCTAGGGTTTATGGAATAGACAACAACCAACGTTCAACACAAACCAATCTCGGCGCATCGCCAACCCCTTCGTCTCAAGGGTTTCTCCGGTAAGCACCATGCTGCCTAGATCGCATCTTGCGATCTAGGCAAAGACGAGCCCGCCCACGTTGTTCATGCGTTGCTCGTACTGAAGCCTTTTTGATGGCGAGCAACGTAGTTATCATAGATGTGTTAGGGTTAGCATTATTCTTAGCATCATATGCTGTCGTAGTGCAACCCTTGCGCATCTAGCCGTCCTTGTGCCTCATCATGGGTGCAGGGGCGGCACCCCGCTTGATCGTGATCTAGTAGATCTGATCCGTTACGATTGCTCCTTGATTCATCAGGGATTAGTTTAATATCTGCAATAGTTAGGCCTTACAAAGGGTTGGAGGATCCAGCGGCGTGTAGGGTGTAGTTTGCTGGCCCTAGACAGATGTTCCGAGGATCAACCTCGTGTTGGTTTTTAGGCCTTGTCTAGGGCTGTCTTACGGTCACCGTGCGCGAGCGCGAGGCCCAATCGTGAGTAGGATGATCCGATTATGCGGTGAAAACCCCGCATCGTCGTGGATCTCATATGCTTTATCTTGATCAAGCAGGACCACCATATATTCGGCCACCTTGGACGAATCATGGGTGGATCGGCTCCATGAGCCGATTCACAGGATAACCTGAGAGCCGATCGAGGCTCGTATTTAACGTGTACGTGTGCGCCCTGCAGGAAACTAAGCGAGGCATCATCCACACCTTCCTGACCAGGTATAGGTCAGGTGGCACGCCCTTGCAATTTGCATCGGCGCGCGACCAGGAGGCTTTGCGGGCCGTCGCTCTGAGGGACTGGGGCCAGCCGCAGCCCTAGTTGTTCCCGGCTCTACGGTGTTGGCCAGTCACTGCCCGCCGGTGGGTTTCTGACGCCAACACCTGCACAGAGATTTTTCGGCCCCATGGAGATTTGGGCTCTGCCCGTTTGGTAGGTCGGTTTTAGGCCTTGTAGCATCCCAGAACGGCGCCAGTACTGTTTGGTTGCAACCCATAATCCGGTTTTGCTTACCTCTTCCCTTTAGTGGTGAGGTTACCAGCGATCAACAACACAAGCAAGAACACAATCATAGATGACAGAGAACTTAACAGTGATCATAGACGACACAAGTTCATGACACACCATTTTGCAAACACGATCATAGTTCTGGACATGGCAGATATGATCATAGTTCAACACACTAGACACGAACAGGAAGTAGACACGACATGGTACCATGTTATCTTCATACATGATGCTCGGAGACGATACACCTTGTGTCATCGCCATTGTACGGGCACCTGCTCACCACCTCAGTGCAGGTGTGGTTGAAGATGTCCACACTATACTCCAAGGAGGACACCTTCCTGAAGGTGAGGAACTGGCCTACCTTGAGCTGATGGGCGATGGCGAAGGCCGTCCATCCCTGGTCGATGAATGCGTCATTGTCTTTTCTCCTCGTAGTCATCCTCCAGTTGCATCCGGTGTTGGTGGTGACGATGATGTTGGAAGGAATTTCTCCGAACCACTTGACGAAAGCTTTAGGGATCATGAGCCGCCGAAGGTGGGCTTGAAGATGATGCAAAGGAATTGGTCCAACTCTGCCTCCTCGTGGAAGTGGTTGAGCTTAGCCGGCCTTCCACGACGCTTCTTCGTCGGTCCCTCGCCGAGAACCTTAGCAGGTGACCCAAGCATGATCTTCTCAGTCTGCCAGAAGAACACATGTCATTAGAGGTGTGCCTGCTCACAAGTAGTTTAGATGAAAACGGACATTGATTAGATTAGTAAGGCCTCATATATTTGCTCACACGACAGGCATAGGGAGTGACCACAAACTAAGTGTAGTGTGCAACGACTATGGCACACATGACTAAGTTTGAGGCCACCACCTAGCCTTTCATTGTGCCTTTGTTGAATCATTGGCTAACGCAAATGAGGCCTCATACATTTGGTCACATGGCAGTCAGAGGGACTGTCCCCAAACTAAGTCTTGTGTGCAACAAATATGGCACACACGACTAAGTTTGAAGGCAGCACCTTGCCTTTCATTGTGCCATTCTTGAAGCATTGGCCAATGCACTAGACAAACCAAAACGAGGCCTCATATGTAGGATCACACGGCAGGCAAAGGGATTGTACGCAAACTAAGTTTAGTGTGCCAGTAATATGGCACACATGTCTAAGTCTGAGGGCAGCACCCTGCCTTCCGTTGTGTGCCATAGTTGAATCATTGGCCAATGCAGAACCAAAGAAGCAGAAACATGCAAAGCAGGATATCAGAGGCCTCATACAATGAGGACATATGGTGCAGATGTTTGACCAGAACCAATGTCATGGTCATGTTAAGTCATGCCATAAGTTCTGATCAATCATCTCCTCATACTATGATCCCAAGTTATAATCATTGACCTAGTTCAATCAAGAAACAACACAAGTAACAGTTCAAATTGATTACATTACGAGTGGTACTTAGGGTATATTACAAATTCTACTTAGGCCACATTACAAATTCTCCTACGGTACATCTAGAACACATTCATCACTCGTCACAAGTAGCCATGATCCTCTTTTGCTTGTCCTTGATTGCAAAGTTCACTTGAAGCATATCGTATATGTCATACTCTAGCTTTCTCTTCTCAGCCTTCAAAGCCTTTTTTTTCTTCCTCCCATTCCCGTTTCTTAGCCCTCATCACTTGTGCTTGTGTTCTGCAGATTCTTGAGCATAGCAACTTCGTTCTTCAAGTCCTCCCACTCCTCTTGCGTCTGAACAAACTAGTGCGACTCAGCTTAATCTTTCGCACAACAATCACAACATGCTAAACCCGAACAAAAAAAACCTTTCCCTCTATGGATGCACAGTAAAATCTGGCAGTTTCACTAATCCAAAGCCCGGTCTATGAAGGATCTACCGTGATTGAAGATTAAAGTAACATATAAGCAAATCGAGACTGTGAACAACAAGAACTGGACAAGAACAGCAAGCAATGGCGAGGAACACGTTGCAAACATCAATCCGAACTCTATCCCAAATGCCCGACAATGGCATGTTCTGGTAGAACGAGTACGAAGGTGAGTAGGAGAGGTCGTTACCGCCATTGTTCCGGCCGAGGACGAGCTCGAGGTCGCGGGCGAACTCGAGATGCCGATGAAGACTGCGGAGCAGGTTCCGGCTGATGTCACGCTGCTGCTCGCCAACGTCTCCTCCTCCGGTACCGGTGCTCCTCCGTGCGACGGTCCGGCGGATTGGTCGGAGGGAGGGGAACCGCCGGGTGATGTGACAGTTTGGGGGAGATGAGAGTGCGGTCACGAGTGAGAGGAAGGAGGGAGGAGCGGTGAGGCTAATTATGGCGCATGTTCCCGAAGAGACGCGGCGTTTCCGCCTCCCTTTCCCACGCGTGCAGCCTTCTGGCCGCAACGGGCCTGGCCCCGGAGAAACTGCCATTCCGGCGCCTGTCCCATGGTGCTTTGAGACCTGGTTCATGCAAAAACGCAGAGGCCTGCAGGTATCCAAACGAGCCGAAATTTGTTGGGCCGATGCGAGCCAAGGTCCATCCAAGCTACTAAACGCGCCCTAGAGCTCCGCTCTGAAAACCCGAGATCTCATAGCGAGAATGAACTGATGCTCTTTTGAAAGTCTCTCCTCCCACAGTGAAACTTTTTTTTTGGAGACCCACAGTGAAACTGACATCGAATCCCTCTTTTTCTTCCAGCAGCCTGCCAACGTGCTCGGCCATGTCGGATGGTGGCATGTAGATCCTCCGAAACGATTTGATTCAGCTACGATGAATTCGATCGTCAGGCGATTATCCATAAGGTATGCAGAATTCTCGATCTCACCTCCTCCTTTTGAAAGAAGAAATCCGTGGAGCAATGTGACGTGCACTAGCCCATCAGCCTATGCATGCCTCCTCTGTGAATACTCCCACTCTCACAGTTTATTAGGCGTGCGCGTACCGCTAGGTCTCAAATTTAATTAAGTTAGCATTAGTTATATGTTATAAAAATTATATCATTAGAAAGTTTAGATGTTCTATTTTCTAATAATATATTTTGCATTATATACTTTAAATTATATAGGTTAGGCGACTTAGGGATACAGGAAAGACTAGTAACTGAGACGGAGGAAGTATATATATTAATATAATGGTGGAGTTCATTTGTTCAAGATAACACACTATCATGGTGATGATGGGAATGGCAATCCTATTTCTGATGTCGAATTCTGAGGATATCATGGTGATGATGGGAACGACAATCCTATTTCTGATGTCGAATTCTGAGGATATCATGGTGATGATGGGAATGGCAATCCTACTTTTGATCCTATTTCGTTCTCATGGAATACTATAGAAAATATTAGAACCCTAAAATTTCTTTCATGTTTACTATGGTGATTCTCATGGTGTACATCGTACATTTATAGATGTACACGGAGAAAATCTAGTCCTAGTCTATCTATTTATGTATACGTATTCTAACAAAAACAACATGTTAATATGTGGACCATCTGGGTGTTAGATGTTCAACACAGGTTGTTGCACACAAGAAGGAAAGGTCTGCACAAGAGTGAGGGCAAGTGTCATACCGAAGTAGTTGTAGACAAGCGTGATATATACAAAATTCAAGACTGAACCAAACATATCTATAGGTTCAGTTTTGTACGGGTTGATTTTCATGCCATACTATCACTTGAGAACTAAACCTATTCCCTCCTATACATATTAGTTGCAACTAATATAAATATATCTAGATTTATTTTAGTTCTAGATACATTTATACTAGTAGCAGAATGCTGACAAGCAATTTATATAGTGTAGCAAGTCTACCACTGCAGCCGCTCATGAGAGGCTATATATGGCTATCCAGGGACTTTCTTCTCTTCTCAAGTGCTTCCACTGCGAGATATGGGCAAGTCGCCATGAGATCCTGGAAGCCCTGGGATGCCACTACGGCGTCCATCGTCCATGGCATCGATATCTCGATAAACTGAAGGCAAGCACTCTTAAGCTCATCGCAGCTATGTTGGTCGGCTAAAGCCAGCGTGGTTGCCACTGTGTCCTCGTTCAGATCCTCGCAGAGGATGCTTTGGCAGACCAGCTTGAGCCTCTCCATGGCGTACCTATCCGCAGCTACCAGCAGCAACCGGATCATCTCGGTGTTGTCGTCTCCCTCGAGATCTTTGGCGGGTAAAGAATCAGTGTAGATGTAGTGGAGCATGGCCCTGAAAACGGCAGGCTGCATGTCTTGGATGGTTACGCGTTGCCCCGTCGTCGTCGCCTCCCTCATTGGCCCGTAGAGCTCCGCTCTAAACACAGGCGACCGCATGGCGAGAACTAACCTATGCCCTTGGAAAGTCTCTCCTCCGACGCTGAGGCTGAGATCAAACCCATCCTTTCCTTCCAGAAGCCTGCCAACGTGATCAGCCATGTCGGATTGCGGAATGCTGATCTTGGGGAAGGATCTGGTTTGGGTTACATGTGGCTTTTTAACAACGGTGACGATGCATTCAATCGTGAGGCGATCATCCCTGAGGTATCTGGAATTCTCGATCTCGCTTCGCCTTTTGAACTGAGCATGCTGTGGAGCAAACGCGATGGAACTATCATCGGAGTTGAAAATCCTAGGTCCGGTTTTATGCACAGAAGACGATAATCCGGTGTGCTGGTCGACCAGCCTGAGGTCGCAGGACGCCAGGACTTGAGCAGCCTCGCCCAAAAGCTGGAGGAAAACGGAGATGTAATCTTTGGATTCTTTGCCGCTGCCATCAGGGTAGAAGCGGATGGCCCAATCGTGGCCGCCAACAGCAAAGATCCCGGACCGTATGTGGCTGCTGTTGTCGTTGCCCATACCCCTGTACTTGCTGTAACCAAAGATATCGAACACATGTGTGACTTGGTCCATGTCGGGGGTGCACGTAGACGTAGACACTGCCTCAAAGGCCTTCATCTAATTAGTGATTACCAGGAGGAAGATCGCCGGCCGGAAAAGAAAGAATCGCCCTGACGGAGAGGGAGACGGCGACGGATTGTTGATAGTGTCGAAAGAAAAGCGCATCAATCTCTAGAGGGAATCAGAAGGAAGGAGAACAAGCTATATAGGCGAGTAGATCGAATCTTGAGACATCAGATGGTAACCGGAGACAGAGGTGGCATCGAAGACGGAGATGTACCCGTCGTTATTTTTCCTTTTGTGTGGCGGTATTGTAAACAGAGATTAAGCCCATAGTATTGATGGGCCTGCGTTTTCTTATTTGCCACTTTCCAGAAACCCAAGCGAAGCGCGTGTTTCTAACAAGGAGTGAGTGGAGAAAGTCCAGCGCAAATAGCAGAAAAACTGTTGAGTGTGGCCTTTACATGTACGTCTTTATTTTCAAATATTTAAAATTTGTATTTTAATTTTTTTTTAAATTGAAGCAAAATTCTAGAGGTAGCGAATGGTATATGCTATAATGGTGTAAAAATTCTCAATGCAAACTAATTTGTATTATAGGTTACGCGCAATTGATAATCTAATAAATTTTATAGTCTTGTAATGTGCACTGTTCACTATAATTTTTTTGCATTTTGTTACTTTTGTGTAGTCTAGAAAATGAAGTAATTTATATTGAGATTTTACAACATTGTATTATACTCATTAGTTGTCTCTTATTTTTTTTCAATTTTTATAAGTTTAGATATGAATTCCGAGTGTTTGCAAATAAGGGGTTACGCCTAGCTGGGCCTCCGTTTAAGTTCTTCCAAAACTGTTCGGTTATCTGGGATTTCATGGAGCTCTGGCCACGTGTGACACTAGAACAATGACTCTGATCGTTTTTCTTCAATTTTCCTCTAGCCAAATTCTCTTAATAGAAAAACAAGTTACTACCTCCATCCTAAAGCTTACGTCCTATTTTTTTTTAGAAAGTCAAACGTGAAAGCTACTAGATAGATCAGGAGAAAACAGTTGTCCTAAAAATTTTTGTAGAAAAATCCTAAAGGATAGAAAAATACAAAACTATCCCTAGGGTTTCCTGCACTCGCCGAAGCCAGCGGCCGCCGCCAAACTCCAACACCGCCTAGACGAGCGTTGGAAGAGACGCCGAGCCTCCACCATTGCCAGATCCAAAAGAGCATCATCGCCAATGAGGCTTTGCGAGTCGATGAACAAGCTCTCTGCAAGCAGCGAGGCACATGTCGATGTGGCATGTTGACGGGAGGACG
Source organism: Lolium rigidum (assembly GCF_022539505.1). Classification (NCBI taxonomy): domain Eukaryota; kingdom Viridiplantae; phylum Streptophyta; class Magnoliopsida; order Poales; family Poaceae; genus Lolium; species Lolium rigidum. Next base: position 400,539,117 of record NC_061510.1, on the reverse strand, counting down.
TCCCCGTGCTATCTTGGATCAAGATCCGCTGTATCCCTTCAACGAAGTCAAGGAAGAACATCAAATCCACCACCTCCTGACCAACATCCTTGCTCTAGAGCATCCACCTCGCCCTGACCCCCAATGCCATCGTGGATAACGACAAACGTCGGCGACACTTCGACAAACAGATCTCGTCAGATCTGAAGAACGGCGAGAAGACCAAGCTAGCGACCCAAAAAATCGACAAGCACACTTTGCCAACAACTCCGAGACGTCGCCGTGAAGGTCGTCGCCGTGTGGGAGTGGAGATGAGGCAGATTTATTTGTCCGGGTGCCGCTCCCACCACCCCAACGACGCACCACAACAGACAAGCCCTCGCTACATAATGGAAGAACGAGGTCCCCTCCCCTCTTGCCGCCGGAGCGACAAGCGGAGAGAGAGGGGCGCAACTCTCACACCGGTGAAGATGGGATCTGCCGCCGCCGCCTGGGAGATAGAGCAGCAGGGCAAAACCGCTTCGTTTAAAAACAAGGTCATCTCTTGGGATCCGCCAGCGTTAGCAGAAACTCCATTGATAGCTATGTATAGCCTCTCATTTTTTTGAGGGGATGTATAGCTCTGATGAATTGTAGGAGGAGAGAGAGAGGGAGAGGATAGTAAATTGGACTTGTCTACGTGATGTTCCGAACCCAGACTCACAAGCCCAGTCGCTCTTTTCCACAGAAGGGCAAGCCCACACATTCTTTTAACGAAGCCCCAAAGCCCGCACTTATAGCCCATGTGCCAAATGGACCAGAATCTCGGCCTCGCATTCGCAAGGAGGAAAACCCTAGCAATTCAAACTACATCGTTTACATGATCAAACAATATAAAAGACATATAACATGCTCAAAATTCAAATAACAAGCTAAATTTAAGTTTATTTTAGGTATATTATGAATATATAGTTTTTTTAAATAAAATTTCATGATATTGTGATATCAGGATACATGTGATACTGTACTGCTGACAAGAAAACTTAGTATTTGTTTGTTTGTTTGAGGGCGACAAGAAAACCTAGTTTTTTTTTTTTTTTTGAAAACACAATATATTGAGCTAGCAAGCCGCCTCATTAAAAACCTTCCAGTCCCTTACGGTACCCTGGTAAGGAAAAGAGCAAGAAAACCTTGCTCTCGATGGCTTGATCTTTGCACCAGTAAATAAGCAAAACTGAAAGCCGGTCTACGTGCTCTTCCGAACCCAGACTGACAAGCCCAGTCGTTCTTTTCCACGGAACTGCAAGGCGCAAGCCCACACATTCTTTTAACAAAGCCCATGGGCCGATAACTGACAAATGGACCAGCCTCGCATCCGCAGGGATGAAAACCCTAGCAATTCTAGCACTATAAAGTCCCTCATCGTCTCCCACCTCTCGCGCCGCCACTTCACTCCCCGCAAAACCCTAGCCCTCTCCCGCGCCGCCGCCGCCCCAGGTTCGTCCTCCCCGCTTCTTCCACCCCGCTCCATCCCGTCGATTTAATTTCTCGCACTTTCGATTCGACTCGCCGCGGGTTCTTCATCTTTGCTCTGAGCCGCCCGTGCTCCTCTCTAGTTTTGGATCGCGTTCTTGCTGTCGTCTGATTGAATCGATTCGTGTGCGGTTCCAGGTAAGAAGGAGAGGAGGCCGAGATGGTGAAGCACAACAACGTCATCTCCAGCGGCAACGTCAAGAAGGACTGGCAGAGGCATGTCAAGACGTGGTTCAACCAGCCGGCCCGCAAGCAGAGGCGCCGCATCGGTGAGCAACCCACCAGATCCTGTCTCTTTTTTGTTTGTTTGTCTTGCAAGAATCTTAGCTGCCTTGTACGTCGGCAACATCTGTGATCTAGGAAGTGAAGTTCCCTGCGATTATGGTAGATGTTCGAGTTGGTTACAAGTTTTGTTGTTCGGGTCTGTTCGTTTGAATTAGACAGTGCTCTAGATTCCCAAAGAACTTCTGTCTGGTGACAGGTTTAGTTAATCTATTTACTACTGGCAAATCATTTATGAACCATAGGTACTAGACCTACATCTGATTGTATAAAAATGCGTCTGATTTATTGCTGCGTTTGACTAGTTGCGTTCACTGATTTACTTGTCGTTTACCACTTTGATTCAATTAGGAACCATCTTCTTAACATGTTTTGTGAACAGCTCGCCAAAAGAAGGCTGTGAAGATCTTCCCACGCCCAACATCTGGACCTCTTCGCCCCATTGTGCAATGCCAGACTCTCAAGTACAACATGAAGGCCAGGGCTGGCAGGGGATTTACTCTTGAGGAGCTCAAGGTGATAATTCGTTTCTTCATTTCCCTTTCCATTTGAATTGCCTGCGTACATGTACAACTTTCAAAAGCTATCTTGCTTTAATAAGATAATATCAAATGCACCTATTAGTCCATTTCTGACAGAGCTGATTGGCTTTTACTTGTTTCAGACTTATGTATGTTTGTATGCCATTAAATTTTCATATAGTAACAAACTGTCTAATTGTGCTGTTAGCTATGCATTGTTCTTACCTTTCTATGAGAGAAAGATGCCTAATGCTTAATATGTACGGTGCTAGATTTTAAAATATGTATCTTGGGAATGAGGTTATCTGTTGATGAACAACCATGGTTGTGCATGTATTTTGCAATATCATTTATCTCTGCTGACATGTTTATGCTGCAACTGTAGGCTGCTGGCATCCCGAAGAAGCTGGCTCCCACAATTGGCATCTCTGTGGACCACCGCCGCAAGAACAGGTCACTTGAGGGTCTGCAGACCAATGTCCAGAGGCTGAAAACCTACAAGGCCAAGCTTGTTATCTTCCCAAGGCGTGCTCGCAAGGTCAAGGTATGCCTTCTGTTTTTCTTACTCTGTTTCTCTGTATTTTTCTTCTGGTGATATTGTTTTGTGTTGCTGCACCTTCTGATCACATTCCTTTGTCTCAGGCTGGTGATTCTACCCCAGAGGAGCTTGCCAACGCCACCCAGGTCCAGGGCGACTACATGCCCATTGCTCGTGGCGAGAAGCGCTCTGTGGAGGTTGTCAAGGTGACAGAGGAGATGAAGGCATTCAAGGCCTACGGCAAGCTCCGTGTCGAGAGGATGAACCAGCGCCAGCTTGGGGCCCGTCTGAAGAAGGCTGCCGAGGCAGAGAAGGAGGAGAAGAAGTGATGAGCTCTTCTGATCGTTGCCAAGTGCTAGTTTCTAAGTTTTTGTTTTGCCCTCGTTGGACACCTTGTTGTTTGATACCTGATATACTTATTCGCATGATCTGCTATCGAATCTTATGCTATGAGTGTCTTTGGATATTTTGCATGTGATTCTATGTTCTATTTCTGCCTATTCAAGGATCTTGATGTGTTTACACCTTTATTGTAGACTAGCAAAAGTGCCAGTGCCTTGCAGGATGACACTTCTCCTGCTTGTGCCATCGAAAAAATTGTTTACATGGATGAGGAGCTTAAAAGTTACTTTAAACATGCCCGCATGTTGCCGTGAAAATATGCTATGCATTACGAAGGATTGATTTACTTTATCACAAGGTATAAACAAATCTATATATTGTGCGATGCCAAAACTGAAATATATTGGTGTTCTTCTATTCATGATGAACATGATTTAAAAAGCCATGGATGAGGAGCTTAAAAGTTACTTTAAACATGCCCGCATGTTGCCGTGAAAACATGCTATGCATTACGAAGGATTGATTTACTTCATCACAATTCACAAGAGAGCTTAGAGCATCTCCAGTCGCGTCCCACAAACGGCGTTTGGGGGACGGCGGACAAGAAATGGGGAAAATCGCGTCCCAGTCGCGTCCCCCAAAGCTAAATAGCGCCTCATTTTGTGTCCGGCGTCCCCTGTAGAGACTCCATGATGGAGTCTCTACCGGGGACGCCGGACACAAAATGAGCGCCCACATGCATGCATGCAGCCTCTTTCCCCACATGCTAGTCTCTTTCCCCATATTTTCTCTCACCTACTTTTCCCACATGAGGTGGTCCCCTCTATTAAAATGCATGCATCCGGACGCTGTTTGAGGGACGCGGCTGGAAAGGGACTCTTTTTTTACAGATTTTTTGTCTCTTTTTGTCCGGCGCGGTCCCAAACGTCCCTCAAATCATTTGTGCCGGACGCTTTTTGAGGGACGCGACTGGAGATGCTCTTAAAAGTTACTTTAAACTTGCCCGCATGTTGCCGTGAAAATATGCTTATGCATTACCAATGATTGATTTACATTATCACAAGATATAAACAAATCTATATAGATAATAATTGTGCGATGCCAAAACTGAAATATATTGGTACAAAAATCTTTTGAAATGATAGATCACAATTAATATCCTAGGATTAAATAGAAAATTCCAAAATACAGCCAACTAAGCAAAAGAATCACTCGAAAGTAAATCATGGGTTTACGTCTGAGTTGTCAGTCAGGTGAGACCAGGACCAAACACAAAACATAGCACCCGGACAATTAGAATTCAATTTTTTTTTGTCGAAGAGTGATCTGTAAAATTATAAAGCAACTCAGTAGATGATTCAGGTCGTGACCAACAAAGTTCGGTTAGATGGCGGAATGCTCCCCTCGCAAGGGCGCTACCCTTTGAAATATGTTAAGTTGCGTGGGCCGCCCCCGTCCCGTCCATCCACCACTTACCCTTCACACCCGAACAAGAAAAAACCATGGCGCGTCCCCCTCTCTCTTCCCTCTTAAATTCCTCCCCAAATCCCTCAGATCTGAAGATTTCTCCGTGGGATTTGGTCTCCATCCCTCTCTTAGGTATTTTCTTTCGATCCCACCAAATTTATTCGAAAATCTTGTCTCATTAGACCCAATTTTTTTGGTAGTACTGATGAAACCCTAGATCTTCACAGATTTCGAAATTTGTGTGGTCTTGTGGATTTTGTTTTAGTTTGATAGTTTTATTACCCTCTAGATTGGCCTATTTTGCTAGTTAGAGTTATGGTATTTGATTATGATTTTGTTGTCAATATTGCCATGTATAGTTTGAGCTTGGTATTGTAGATCTAGATACGGAGAAGAGGGTAGCGCCCTGGGAAAAGGCGCTACTAAAAATGGCCAGATTTTGAATATTTTTCAAAAAGAGGTCAAATCGTGCTGAACTTTTGAAAAAGGTCAAATTTGTCGAAATCGACCCGTCTCTGCATTCTCCCTCACCACGAGCCCCTCCTCTCTTCCTTACCCGCAAACATCTGCTCTTTGCCGCGGCGTTGGCAACCCTGGTGCAACAGCTAGCCACGGGCGCAAGTGGTGCCGTACGAAGGCGGAATGCTGGAGCTTGCGACAGCTAGCAGGGCGACCGGGGCAAATGTGCGGTTCTTGGCTTGGGGATCCTTGGCGCGGGTTCGCCGGAGCTCATGAGGGCGATGCCCGGCTGTAGCTAACTGCGTGGCCGGCGCAACGCCGCGTGATGCAGTTCTAGCAGCGCGTGCTCGTTCGTCGAGTTGCGCGCGAAGCGGGGGACAGCGCGGCTGCTTCGACGGTGGAGGGCCAAGTCGGTGTGGCGCAGCACACATGCGCAGGAGGGAGTTTTTCACGCGGTAGGCAGGAGACGGGGGAGCAGGAAGGAGCCGGGTGAGGAGAAGATGAGAAACGAACCAGTATGATGGCATCTGGCCGTATTATGTATTTTGGTGGGAGGGCAAAACTCCAAAAAAACTGTTGGCTGTATTACTCTATTACAAAACTGTTATCACCAG
>NC_061510.1:400451817-400533303 GCF_022539505.1 Lolium rigidum | reverse complement strand
GATCAACATTCTTACTTATCGAAAATACTACGATACACCCCCTATACTTGTGGGTCATCAGGCCGCGCCGCCTACCCTCCTGGTCACCTCGTGACCCCACTTCGTTGACTCTTCGGTCTTCTGGAAGCTTTGTGGCAAAATAGGACCCTGAGCGTTGATTTCGTCCAATTCCGAGAATATTTCCTTACTAGGATTTCTGAAACCAAAAACAGCAGAAAACAAGCAATCGACACTTCGGCATCTTGTTAATAGGTTAGTTCCAGAAAATGCATAAATATGACATAAAGTGTGCATAAAACATGTAGATATCATCAATAATGTGGCATGGAACATAAGAAATTATCGATACGTCGGAGACGTATTAGGGGGCGTCGTCGTCATCGACGCTGACGACGACGAGTACTACTGGGGGTAGTACTGCCGGCGGCCACCGTGTGCTCGCAAACCCTGTCTAGGGTTTTTTTTTTAGTTTAAAGCCCATATAGGGCTTTCTTTTGTGTAAAAATTGCCCAAAATAGAGCTAAGTTTAACTAACCAGTAGTTTAAATTTATTTTTTGTTGTTTTTATTTTTCATTTTCATTTATGTTTTTTTATTACATATGCGGTGCGACCGCGCGTTGGGCGCACCGTGCGACCCAAACGGACACGCGGACGCGGGCCGCTGTCCGGGTGTCCGCTTGGCCACCCAAACGGCCTAAAACGGATGGCCCAGCGCGTCTGTTTGGGTCAGCCGGTTGGAGATGCCCTCAGGCCTGCCTCCTAGGACATGTACAGCAGCAGTAAAAAAAACAGCCCGCTAGATGGTAGGAGTATTCTTTGTTCGTAAAACCAGCTGGGCAGGTAGCGGTCATCTATGATCTAGGGTCCAACGACCAGGAATAAGCCAAAATGATCAGGATTAGGACTGCAGCGTCACCGATAATAAGCGGCTGGGTTGTACATGCCCTTCCTTATATACATGGTCAAGTTCTCTCTCAGTTGGTAACACCCACTATCTACAATTTTTTTTTGAAGATATCTACAAAAATATTGATTTATTGTGTACAATATTAAGGACACAAAAAATTAAACACAATTCATTTATTCAAGAATAACAAGAACAAAGTGCAATATGCCAGCAATTCTATGTTTTCTGACAAAAGCAAAATACTTCTATTCACTCACTCTTGTCCAACTTAGAGCATCTCCACTGACGCTCCCCAAATAAACGCCTGCAGGGGCGCCGGCAGCCTGCTATGGGGGTCGCCGGCAAGTGCTCCCCAATTTGGGGAGCAGTTGCACACACCAGCAACCCCAAAGAATCTCCCAAAAATAACTTCATCGGCAACCGGCGGCAAAGCATACGAGGCGTCTCCTTTACAAAGGCGCCACCCGTTGAGTCGCTGACATGGATGGCCCGCGGTCGGCGCACCCGTTCGGCGCCCCGCGTGAAGGGGCCAACACGGGATTGTCGGCGGTTTTATTGGGCTCAAAACGGTGTCGACGTTTTATTAAGTGCGCCAGGGTGAGCCAATTTAACAGCTGGCCTACAAATCGCTATCGGGTGCGTTATTGGGCTCCCCGGTGGAGATGCTCCTAGAGAGAGTCAGAGAGGCAAGTCTGACGGATCGGTGATGAAGAATGCATTTGCCGGATGACTCAGCGGCCATCACGTAGCCATCATCAACAATAAACTTCCAAAAGAACGAGTAAATCACCCTCCTGCCAGCTACAAAAGCAACTACTCGAACAAATCTACTCGTACAAAATATGAATTTGAAGAAATTCAAAGGGAGGTGGAGTTCGAAATCGTTAGAAAACGGCCGACCTCCGTGAAGGGAAGACAACTCGCTCCGCACTCGGTAAGTGGAGCGCTGTGGTGCTAGAAAATTCCTGGGAAGTGCATAGGCGGACCTAGCATCCCTCCAGCCCGGGCGGCCGCCCAGGCTTCCGGCCGGCCGACAGGCTTATTTTCGTTCCTATTTTACATGTATTTGATACAAAATTAGCACACTAAGCTTATTTGCCCAGGCTTCAAAAAATTTCTGGGTCCGCTTATGGGGAAGTGGTATCCCTGCTCGCCATGTGTTGCAAGGGGGAGCAAGGTGGGATGAGGGAGGAGAGAGAAGACATGGGCTGGGTTTTGTCAGCCTTTTCTTTTAGTTTTTAGATTCGTTTTATTCAAAATGAAAATTTTGAGAATCGTAAGTTTGTACTTACGATCCGTTTTCACTTTTCAAATCCTCGCGTCAATATCTTTAAAAACTAGATTCAATGTTGATAGGTTTTAAGATACTTTTTCCGTACTTCCAATACTAATATGGTTGTACTTGTGGTGTGTATCTAACTGTACTCGTGCCTCAACTGATAAGTACTTCTGTTTTTAGTGTATTTGGTGCAGTTTTTTCTTTTACTCGTTAACTGTACTTGCTCGTGTACATAAGTGTACCTTTCCTTGCTCGTGTGGGCGAAATGTACATGTATTTTCTCATGTGTATGACTGTACTTCTGTGCATGTAATTGCTCGTGTGCGCAACTGTATTTTTATACATGTATTTGCTCGTGTGCGCTACTATACCTGTATTTGCTCGTGTGCGCGATTGTACTCGCGTGTACGACTGTACTTGTACACGCTCATGTATATACAGTTGTACTTGTACTTGGATATTCATTGAGCTGTACTCACCCGCCCTTCACTGTACTTGTGTTGTATGTGTTGTTGTGTCTATGCATTATACGCAACTGTACTGGATCATTTCACTGAATGTAGTGAGCTAGCTAGTTGTCATCGCTTTGTACTCAGGGCCGATCCATAGATTTTGGAGGCCCTAGGGCGAAACGACACCAAGAACCCCTTTTCATAGTGGATAAGCTTTTCTAGGGTAGGGGGCCATGGCCCCCCACTATGAAAAATTCCTTAAAGATATTCATTTATATTAAATTTATATATCTCACTTAAAGTTTAAGCATGATTAGTTTTCTAGGTCCCTTAACAATCTCACTCAAGCTTCACGACTTGGTTAGACATACAAAAACTAAAAAGAATATTATTTAGCAAGATAAATATTAGGGTAATGCAATAACAAACTAAATAATATTTACATTTGAAAGATTCATGGTTTCAAGAATATTGCTGAAGATCTTTGAAACTATTTATTTCTATTGATCGCACGAACTATATACCATGATTATTATTTCTACCAATAGTTACTTGTGTACATGTGTATTGTTTGCGAGAAATAGAAATAATCAGAGAAAAAATTATGAGGGTTCGTGTTGTTCTGCACATTAGAGAAGGAGTCGGAGTATAGGCACGTTAAGCTACAACTTCAACCTTCTATGTTTTCTACAATTATTCTAAACTCTACTGCCTAAAGAGTATAAATACAAGTATAGTAAGTGTAAAACAAATCTTGAACTAAGATCCTAACTGTTGAGGGTCCGGAGCGAGCACCCCTCTGCTCCGTCCTATGGGCCGGTCCTGCTTGTACTCGATCGATTTACGTGAGCCTTAGGGCATCTCCAACCGGGCGACCAAAACAGATGCGCTGGGCCGTCCGTTTTGGACCGTTTGGGTGGCCGAGCGGACGCGCGGACGGAGCCCTGCGTCCGCGCGTCCGTTTGGGTCGCGCCCTGCGCCCAACGCGGCAGGTTTGGGTCGCGCCCCCCTACAGTACTTTTTCTTGTAAATTCACTATAAAAATACAAAATAAATTGTAGAAAATATATAAAATAGTTCAAATGCTCAAAATTTATTACACATTACATTGTCCACGTAATCAAGGATAAAGTATTATTCAAAAAAAATGAAAAAACGATACAAATGATCTAGGCTTCCGGATTTTTCTTCATCATTGTTGTTTGCAGCATTGTTGCCTACATGCTGCCAGACGCGCTCGATCAAATCTGCCTGCAGCTGGTTGTGTACAGCTAGATCTCGAATTTCATGGTGTGCATGAAGAATTTTCTGGAATGATGCCGGGCCACCTTGAGGAGTAACTAACTCTCCCTGGCCCTCCCAGTCATTATCATAGAGTGAATCATCCCGCTCTACCTCAACAATCATGTTATGCATGATTACACATGCGATCATCACCTCCCATAGAGTTTGCACATCCCAGGCTCTGGCAGGGTGTCTGACGATAGCCCAACGAGCTTGAAGGATGCCAAACGCCCGCTCGACATCTTTCCGGGCTGCCTCCTGCTCTTTGGCAAACCTTGCCTCCCTGCTCCGAGTTGGGTTTTCGGATTGTCTTCACGAGTGTAGCCCAAGGTGGATAGATACCATCAGCAAGGTAGTACCCCTTGGTGTAGTGGTGGCCATTGATCTCAAAATCCACATCGGGGAACCGACCGTACGCTAGCCTATCAAACACCGGAGAGCGCTGCGGCTACATTGATGTCATTGTGTGAGCCAGCCATTCCGAAGAATGAGTGCCAAATCCATGTATCCTGTGAAGCAACAGCTTCAAGAATGACTGTGCACCCCTCAGAATGGCCACTGTATGCCCCCTGCCAACCAAAGGGGAAGTTCTTCCACTCCCAGTGCATGCAGTCTATGCTGCCAAGCATCCAAGGAAACCTCCTGGAAGCGTTGATTGACAACAGACGAGCTGTGTCCTCTGCATTAGGTTGCCGGAGGTACTGTTCTCCGAACACACCGATCACGGCTGCGAGAACACTGTACATCGCTTCCAAGCTGGTAGACTCACTCATGCGCGTGTACTCATCTACGAAATCACCGGCAACGCCATATGCAAGCATCCTAATTGCTGCTTGTGCATTTCACGAGTACGAAGAGAGGCCTACCTTGCCAAATGCATCCACTTTCGCGTGGAAGTAGTCGTCGTAGAGCTTGACGCCATCCATTATCCGGCGGAACAACGGTCTGGATATCCGAAAACGACGGCGAAACAAGGCCGACGTGTACAATGCCTTGGGTTGGAAGTAATCGGTGAAGAGCTGGTCGTGGCCGCGTTCTCTTTTGCGGTCCAAGGCGGCGGCGCGCCCGGCAAGGACCCCGGTGCACGGGGATCTGCGAGACAATGTGATCGTGGATGATCAGCGCAGCATCCGTGAAAAATTCGTCGTCCGAGTCCTCGTCGGACAACGTGTCGATGAAGTTCTTGAAGAAGTAGTCGTCGTCGCTGTCCACCATGATCTACAGATGAAAAGGGACAAATTTTAGTATGACCATTTCATCGAACACCTCGCACGCGGAGGCCATCCAATGCGTCCGTAGGGACCTGCGAGGCCATGGCCGTCTCGGCCGACTTGCGGTCTGCGAACACGGTGCACGAGAGCTCACCTCCGGCGGCAACGGCGCAGCTGCGAACGGCGGGAGGTCTCGCGACGGTGGGAGGACAGCGGCGACGGCGACGGCGTCCTCGGACTCTGCTACGACGCGGCGAAAGCAGCGCGGGGCCGCGACCTATGCCGGTGTCTCGACGACGGTGGCCGGCGTCGACGCCTCTCCCAAATCACCGGTCCTTGGCTGGCGGCGGAGCGGCGGGAGATGTGTGCGAGGGGTTTGTGTTTTGGGAGACAGACAGGCGGGCCAGGGGCGGACAAGGGGAGGACACGAGCGACCAGCATCCGGCGTCCGCGGGCACGCAAACTCGTCCCAGATTCGGGCCGGGTTTGGGTCGTCCCGGACGCCGCGGCCATCCGTTTTAGGGATGGGTCCGCGCGCTGGGCCGCGTTTTTGTCCGGTTGGACCCATCCGGACGCGCGGGCGCGGTTTGGGTCGCCCCGTTGGAGATGCCCTTAGCTGGCTAGCTAGCTTTGGTGGGTCGATCGATTTTGTATGCGTACTCGCGCGGGACGGGGCATCGCGGTGACATGCGTCAGTTCCTCGTCCGTTTCGTGGGACGTGGCCTTTTCTTCGCGACGTCTCCCTTTTATGTAGTGGTACCCGGTGGAGTTCGGCAACCCCTATACACCGACCAGGTCGGCGCGTACCGCGCACCGCACACCCCGCGCGCGGTACGGGCCGGCCCAGTTAGGTGCGGGCTGCCTCCTTTTTCGATTTTTCTTTTCTTTTTTGTTTCTTATTTTTTGTTTCTTTTTTTCTGTTTTCTTTTTTTCTGTTTTCTGTTTTCGTTTTTCTTTTCGTTTTTTCTGTTTCCTTTTTTTACTTTTATTTTTCAGATTCGAAAAACAGATATATTTTTAAAAATTAAATTAAAAAAATGTTCAAACATAAAAAACCGTTCAAAATCTGAAAACCGTTCAAATTTAAAAATCGTTAAACATGAAAATTGTTCAAACATGAAAAATGTTCAAATTAAAAAACCGTTCAAATTTAAAAATTGTTCAAACTTGAAAATTGTTCAAACATGAAAAATGTTCAAATTTAAAAACTGTTCAAATTTAAAAACTGTTCAAACGTGAAAAATGTTCAAATTTTGAAAAATTTAATTTTTTGAAAAATATTCAAAATATAAAATCGTTCAAATTTTAAAACTATTGAATTTAAAAATGTTCATATTTTGAAAAAAATCTTGAAAAATAATTTCATAAAAAATGTTAGATTTTGAAAAAAAAAAAATTAATAACAGAAAAAAAAACAGAAGAATGAGAAGAAGAAAAAAAGAAAAAAAAAACGTACCTGAGCTAATGGGCCGTGGCCCAAACTACCCGACCTGGTCGCTGGGGGTGTGCGGCACCCCGCACGCGCCGACCAGGTCGGTGTATAGCAGTTCCCCTGGAGTTCGGCCAAAATTATGGCCGGTTCGTTTTTCTTCCCCGACACGGGCTTCGGTTGGGCCTCTCGGTACGAGGCAAACATGAAAACACAGGCCTAGCAAGTACCTCCCCAAGACGCTTTTTGAAAGAACTCTCAAAATAGAAAAGGAAAGGAAAGCAGAGACCGATCCCCATCCATCTCCGTCTTCGATATCGCCTTTGTCTCTGGTTCCCATCTGAGGTCTCAAGATTTGAATCTAATCGCCTATATCTTGTTCTCCTTCCAATCTGTTTCCCTGCAAGGATTGAAGTGCTTCTCTTTCACGCCATCAACCAGCCTTCCGCGTTCCTGCGATTCTTCCTCTGCGGCCGGCAATCTTCCTCCTGGTCACCAGATGGAGGCAAGCAAGACGGTCTCTACGTCTACGTCTACGTGCACCCGGGAGGTAGACCAAGTCACACATGTGTTCCATATCTTGGATTACAGCAAGCACAGGGGCATGGGCAACAACCTCAACAGCTACATACGGTCCCAGATATTCGCTGTCGGCGGCCACGACTGGGCCATCCGTTTCTACCCTGATGGGTACCACAAAAGGTACAAAGATTACATCTCAGTTTATCTCGTGCTTTTGTGGCAGAGCAACAATGTCATGGCGTCATGCGACCTGAGGCTGGTCAATCAGATCACCGGATTATCCTCCTCAGTGCATAAAACAGGGCCTAGGATTTTCAGTTCCCATGACTCCACTGCGTTTGCTCCAGATGCTCCTGCTTTCAAAAGGCGAAACGAGATTGAGAACTCCGCATACCTTAGGGATGATCGCCTGACGATCGAGTGCATTGTCACCGTCATCCAAAAGCCACAAGTTACCGAAGCCAGACCATTCCCCAAGATCGACATGCCACCATCCGACATGGTCGAGCAAGTCGGCAGGCTGCTAGATGAGAAGGAGGGGTTTGACGTCAGTTTTAGTGTTGGAGGAGAGACTGTTGAAGCACATCGGTTCGTTCTCGCCATGCGGTCGCCCGTTTTCAAAGCGGAGCTGTATGGGGCAATGAGGGAGATTAGGTCGACGGGGCAGCACATAACCATCGAGGACATGCAGCCTGCCGTTTTCAGGGCCCTGATCCGTTTCATCTACAACGATTCTTTGCCTCCCAATGACCTCGGTACTGAGATGATCCGGCTTCTACTAGTGGCTGCCGATAGATACGCCATGGAGAGGCTCAAGATGGTCTGCCAAAGCATCCTCTGCGAGGATCTGAACACGGACACCGTGGCAACCACGCTGGCTTTAGCTGACCAACATAGCTGCGGCAAGCTTAAGGACGCCTGCTTTGAATTTATCGAGATATCCGACGCGATGGATGCCGTGGTGGCAACCCAAGGCTTCCAAGATCTCATGGTGACTTGCCCATCGCTGGTAGTGGAGGCATTGGAGAAGCGAAGAAAGTTCCGTAAAGCATGAGCGGTAGACTTGCTTCATTATATGAGCTGCTTGCCAGTATTTTGCTAGTTTTCTTGTACCAGCTTGTCGCAGGGATGATCACCTCAATGCTAGTATAAGTATAATTGTATAACCTAGGAGTAGTTAGGTTAATTCTCAAGTCGTATGAATGGCGTCAAAAATTGCCAAAGTCAACCCGTTCGGTTCAGTCTTGAAATTTTGATTTATCAGATTGTTGAGTTTGTCTGCGGCGCTTCCGTTTTTTTTTCGAAATGGGGGAAATATTGCCCCAGCTTCTGCATCCAAAGGATGCACACGGCTTTTTTATTAGATTATTCGCAACACCTTACAAGAGCAATACAAAAGATCAAACTCGAAGCCACCTCGCTAAACCTACAAAGGGATGAAGGGGGTGACAATTCACCAACTCAAATCAACCAGAAATCAAATGCCTTCCCAAGCCGTCCAATAGCAGATGAGAAGCACATTCAGTCAAGCAGACTCCCAGCATACGCCAACGCCTACGCCATAGAAGTTGCTACCGCCATCTTCCTCGACTCCATCTTCAAGAGAGATCATCGCATTGACCATGCCAGGCCTGCCATCGATGCCGCCACGGCGCCAGACGACTCCACCATCCTGCGCGAGTCCATCACACTGCATCCGTCCCGAGACACCACTGCACCATGCCGCGGCGACTCGACGACGCCGACACAGCGAAAGCACACCGCTCCACCTCAGCACCACCGCCATCCGTTGTCTGCTCCAAAAACGATGCCCCCAACAGGGAGAACGGCGTTGCACGCCGCCATCGTCCGATCCGTTGTCTGCAGCGCTTCCGTGCAACTGCATAGCACATTTCGAAAGTTTAAAACTATTGAAAAGTTACAGATATATTTAGAATCTGCAAATTATGCAGAGTACGTCTATATGTAAATCTACACAGAAAAGACAGGTCGATTTGTGCATCCATAAAAGCGAAAAACAAAACAAAAAATAGCAATTCAACTTCTGACCCGCGCATGTTGTCTTTTATGTAGACCGTAGCTGAATATATATATATTTTTTCTAATAAACTTAACCGTGCATATTGAATAAATTCATAATTTTGGATGTAAGACATATTGTTTTTGCCTTCTTTTAATTACGGGCTCCTCTTTGTCTTTGGGTTATTAGCAAATACAACTAGTTACAAGACAGTAATGTATAGTTGTCAGCACGAGACAATGATGTTCTGCGGTAAGACCCAGAACCATCAACGACATCATTCCCCTAGACGTCGCAAAAAATAGGAAGCCTTTAATTATAATCAATACAATGATGTATTTACAAAAATGAATAGTACATTGAAAATTTGCAATGACACGGAGCCAAGTATCTGACTGAGGCGGCTTTGCCCGTTAGGTTTACTGGGGAGGTGCCCCCCTTGGTTTTCTCTCCGGAGGGGACAACACAACTGACCCTCAAAGCTTGAAGGTTTCTGACACTTTGTTTGGTGGCAATGGTGTGCTGCTTGGCCTGAATTCATCTACCTTGCTAGTTGAGTTCTTGATTAGTTTTAGTGCACTGCATAGAATACGTTGCTCGATGCACCGATTCTTGTGCACATTGAAAAGGACTCCACTTGTGTCGGGAGTAGTAGACATTTGGATAAGAAGAATAAATATTACAACATCCCTACAGGTAAGCGCAATGAATATATGTTGGCAGAGTCTTTCGGAGAGTTTCCATAGAACATAATAACCTAAAAAAAAGGCACCAACAAAGATGTGCAAGAGAAGACAGTTTCCATAGAAAATTATCTACAGATGTGCAAGAAAACTATCACACCAAAATCAATACATGCAATTCGCGAGTTGGTAGAAATATATATTCAGTGACGGTCTCCATAAGGTTGGGCACGAGTACTCACCTTGTTGTGATTGGCTTGGCAAGGTATGAGGTGTTTAAAATGGTCTTGTGCCTAGGGACTCTTGTATCCGCGCGTGTGTGTGATTTTTGCTATTATTTAACCACCGTGACTCTTATGATATTTGGTATAAATTCCCTTATTAACTAGACCAACTCTTTCTCTTCTTAATGCAATGCGGGAGCGTCCCGCCCTCTCACGAGGTTCTAAAAAAACACATGAGATGTTTCCAACAATTACAAAATTAAGTGCAAAAGAAGGAAAAAAACTATCAAATCATGGAGGTTTTCAAACTCTTTCTAGTTTAATCACATAATCTTGCGCTTTTTCTAAGGCTGCCATAACAACACGGCATAGATATTAAATCACGTGCCTATAAATATCAATGAGGGTTCTCCCGTATTTTTTTTTTAGAGCTTCAATACCAAGGGTACGCGTGTAACGATCCATTAGAATAAGCAACCAACATCTGCAAGAATACCACCACCGGTATTCTAGAAAAGTTGAACCGAACATCTGGTCAACGTTGTTGGGGAACCAAGATTGTGAATCACCATTATGGAGAATATAGTAGCCTCCAAGCCCAAGACCGATATTACAAGGACATACCTCCACGCCACAACCATAAGAAACCATCCAAAATCGATCCGACATGCCAAAATCTAAAAGAGCGTACCTAGAGAAATTTGATCTTCCAATACCACTATTGACGTTGGTCGTCGATTGAAAGAGTCGAAGAACCCTTAGTGAAGAAGTCGCCTTCTCCATCGAGAAAACTGCCTTAAAAAGACGACCACCAAACCTAAAACTAATCTTCCAGAAAAAGATATTGAAAAACTCGACCTACACATCAGGTTCATTGTCTATTTTTGCAGCAGCAAGGCCGAGGGAAGAGTGAACCGATAGTTGCGGGCTTGCGGTGGCTGGGATTTCAAAGAGGAGGCGACGGTTGTTCTAAACCTTACATCTACGCTATGTTTGTCGTTTTTCACTCTAGAAACATAGTAACTCAAATTGGACCGTGTCTTCAAAATCTTATCTTTTTTTGCAAAAATTGATGGATCTATTAATATTCATCAACAACTATACAATAAAGCTCTAAAAGTAATAAAATTAAATTACAATTTAATCATTGGACCAACTTGCGACGACTACATACAATAACGCGAGCCGAAGACGTGCCACCGCCTTTGCCCCTCCATCATCGGAGCTGGGCAAATATTGTCGTAGTAGAGCTTGTTGTAGTAGATAGACGGGAAGTCATCGTGCTAAGGCCCCAAAGGACCAACACACTAGGGCAACAACCATTGCCAATGAAGACAACCATAGATTGGAAGAGACTTACCGAAAAACACCCCAACAAACACGAAAATCAACATAATTGCAGGAGATCCGTTGGACACACGAGTCCACACACCCTCCACCGCCGCTAGAGGCACTACCGGAGCGAGGATATAGCGGGAGGACTTATTATGACTTCAGGATGTAGCTGTCGCTTCACCAACCGGAAGAAGACACTGGAGAACAACTTAAACAAGGAATGGGGACCCTCCCGCCAATGAGGGGCCTTGGTCCGTCACATCTCCAAGGTCCCAAGATCACCGAAGACGAAGCGAACCGTGTTTTATCTTTTGCAAGCTACTATTACCCTTCGTTCTAAAATAAATGTGACTACTTTGTCTAAATGAAGCTAGCTTTTTAGGGGAAGGTACACCTAGCTAGATGAGCAATGTATCTTTACTTGTGGCTATGGAAAAAATGAGACCAATTAGGACTAGTCCAAAAATTCGTTTCCAACAATTAGATTTAAAATCATGTTGTTGGGTGAGCCCTTGAGGTCAACCTATTGTAATTAGCGATCTAATAACGAAACACGCTATGCGTTGGTTTATTTGTTGATGATTTTGATCTCAATTGATATTTTAAGACCGTAGGTCCCTTCCCGGGGTAGGCTCATCGTCAAAATTATTGAGCGACCAGCTTCATTTTTTTCCTATTGAAAATGCGCTTCGGTCAGTTTTTGGAGGTTACTCTGAGTACCAAGCAGACCAAAACCCAGGCCCATGAACTCTAGGGCCCTTGCGCCTTCTTCCTCCCCAAAAGGTGAAAAAATAGGGACTGACTATACAGCAGCTAGCTGTTTTTCAATTCGTAAACAGGCACTTTTTTTGGACCAATCAAATGAAGGCAGTTGTCTTCTGAACACAACAACGAACAACATTCGGTTTAATGAAAAATGTGTCTGTTTCATTAACATAAACAGACAGATTTTGATTTACATGAGTTTTTGAGTCCGATGCCAGCAAAACAGCCCACGAAAAATGCAACCAGCTTAATGTTACAAACCTATAGACCAAACAGAAAACTAACGTTACATGAAAGCTCAGCGCGTGCATGACCCTACAAGGCCCAAAACAGCTCTCCAGCCTTCTTGAGCAAGCAAACACCTCACGTGCTCCAACCACTCCTCCAGCCATTCGCTGCTCCTCTCAGGATCCAGATCGACAGGATCCTACCCCAAAACAATGGACGGAAGAGAAGAACAACCACCGTACACGAAGAAAGGAAAGGAATTTCTGCAAGAAACCCTACTTCCACTTGGAGATGCTATACACCCTAAGGTATGGTCCCGATCTTCTTAACAACTGAAACACAAAAGTTTCCCTGTCATCAGTTTTATCATTTGATGTCTGTAGTTGCATACCCGGATTTGAAAACCGACACTAATTACGATGCACTCTTATTCAAGTTTTACTTCCCCTGTTACACAAAAACACTTAAATTACTTCTGGAACCAACTGAAAAGTGAATCTACAAGTGCTTTTGATAACATCCAGGTACGAAAATGTTGCATGATCATGTAAGACTAATCAACCAAAACTCTCTTTAAAAAGTAATAGTGCACTAAGCCACTAAGTTGGCTTTTTCTTCTATTGCATTAGGAACAACTTTTCAAATCTACAAACATAGGAACAGAGATAGTGCAACATCACATAAACGTAAACGAGAGACATCATTAAAGAGGTAGAAGTACAATCGGATAGAATGTACCTTGACGAGGAGTGCATTGGCTGCTGAAAAGCAACTGATAGAAAAACCAGCCGCCGAAGATGAGCAACTAGGTCAGTATGTCAGATTGGATCTCGACATCTAGGAATACAGGGGTGAAAAAGAATACATAGTTAGTGATTTAGTTAATGAAATACTATTAAACCCACAATCAAAAGACATTAGGTTGGCATACGGAGATGAGTGTCAGAACAGAGACAATGCGACATAACATAGACGTAAAATGAGAGAGCATAATCAGGTGGAAGTAGCATCGGATGGGAATGTGCCTGGACTAAAGCTGGCCAAAGATGAGCAACTAGGTTAGTAGGTCGGATTGGATCTCGACATCTAGGAATACATATGTGAAAAAAAAAATACATAGTAAGTGATTGAGATAATGAAATACTACAAAAGGCAGGATCAAAAAGACATTGCGTAGGCCAAAATGAATAGCTAAACAAATGAGCAATGTATAATGACATAGAGAGATCTACCTAGACGATATTCGCAGCTACTTAGCTACTGATGTTGGCACCTGATCCATGCCGGATGGGATATGGGTAGCTACATCCTTAGGTCCAAAGTTGATCTGTGTTGAGAAAAACATGGGTTAAAAGGAATTGTTGGCACCTGATTCATGCCGGATGGAGATGAGTTCCTACAACCTTAGGTCCGACTGAATCTGGTAAGTGAGGAAGAAACTGGGGTTAAGAAGAAAATGTTCGCACCTGATTCATGCACGGACGGAGATGAGCTGCTACAACCTTACACACAAGCGAGCGAGTGATCAAGCATCCAGACGAGCATCTGAACTCTGAAATCAAAAAATGAAGCATTTAATAAAAAGAAGGAACGAATGAAACGTGGATGACATAGAGAAAGATAACAAAAGAACTAATGGCATGCATAAATTGAGAAATGAATAGCTGAAAGTTTGAAATAAAGACTGAATCGCTGAAGTAATGAAGATCTAAATATGAGTGAGAACAAAATATGAGTGAGAAACTAAATCAATCAAGGGAATAATACAATGAAAATCTGAGAAATTAAAAGCTGAAAGTTTCAAGTAGTTTTACACTGTATTGCAGACCATTTTGCTGAAACTCTCAAATAAGTTTCTATTAGTTTTGCACTATAAGAACTGAAACAATGAAGTAGCGAAGATCTAAAATGAGTGTGAGTAACTGAAGCAATCAAGATAATGGTACACTGAAAAGCTGAAACAATAAAAGACTGAGAATGCTAAGTCAAAGTATGAACAATGAAACTGAGAAGACTTAGAAAGAATGAAGAACAAGAATGAGAATGTAGACTGAAATAATGAATATGAACAAGAGTGAGATGACTAAAACTGAATAACAGCAATCTGGGTAGAAATAATGAAGAACAAATAGATAACTGAAGAATGAAACACTAAAGAACAATGAGATTTGTGAGTTCTTCATTCGCAGGCTTCCAAGGACAGAAAGAGTGAAAAAACTTAAGAACGTGACTTAAAAAATTAATACTGAAGAAAGAAGGACTGACACCTGAGGGAATGAAAAAAAAGAAATGAAAGAAAGAAACTGACGAAGAGCATCTGAACTCTGAAATTTAAGAAACAATTAGGGGTGCAAGACTAAATGAAATAGAAACTGAAACATGAAAGAGTGAAGGATCTGAGAATGATGGAAGAGACATACAATGGGCTGCTACAAAATGAATGAAGAAAAATGACAAATGAAAACTAAGAATAATGAGTCACTAAATAAATGAAAACTAGAAATGAATAATTAATATACATAGAACTAGTTTATATCTTCATGACTTGACTAAAAAAGTGATGAACTGAACACTGAAGAATGAGAAGCCGAAAATGAGGGACAATGCAAAATTAAAATATATAATAGGGAATGAAAAATGAGAGACTGAGACAATTCATGGACTACCGCTGCTCTAACTGAGGGTCTCACAAACTAAATGAATTATAATCTGAAAAAATGAAGACTGAAGTACAAACCAAAAAGTGGCTGAACTACTAATTGAAAATGAAAGATAGATGATGGGGAAAATGAATGAATGAAATGCTAAAACAATGAAATATAGATGGAATAAGAATTACTTTTATCATTGCACCTAATTCATGATATATATTGTTTTCTTGCAGGGGATAAATGGTGGAAATACAATTGCACAAATGAATGACGACTTATTATTAAAGGTACTATTTAAATGATACAGATAGCGTATTCAGAAAATACATGCTGTATAAAGCCTTTTTTCTTCTAGTATTTACTTTCAGAACAATACTTTTATGCGCTAAACAGAATTATCAAAATAAAAATTGCAGCACACATTTTCATACATGGCGTTGCTAAGGGGCGACCTGGATATACGCTGCAAATCAGAAATTGCAAATATCAGGTAAGTAGAACTAAGCTCTCAAAAATAATGAACAAATCTACATTTAATTTTGCATATACAAAAATAGAAGATGTAAAATAACAAAATATACTCTAGGGAGATGTCCGGAGTTTATCGTCATCAGCCAACGATGACAATACATGGGTTCCAGCTACTGAAAGAATCCAAAATGAACTACAAGCAAGCAACAAAGCAGGAAGATTCATGTTGAGGCTCAAAAACATCAATATATATCTCATGTAAGCTATTTCATTAACACAATTAAAGATACTAATCATATTCATAATGCATATGACTACGACATGCTCACATTACAAACTTATTCAGGGAACTTAGTTAATGGATGATGAAGGACCATCTGCAACGACGAACATATACTCACTTGGAAGAAGGCATATTTGAGATGCAGGAAGAAGATGAAGAAGATGAAGAAGCTGATGATAATCCATGGGGCTCAACTATGTTTGATGACATGCATCTGGATGAGGTAAGACAAAAATAAGGCAAACAATGTCTGTGGCAAATAAATATAGTACACAAACAGATAAGTAATCAATAAAAATGAAATTAGTCACTTGAGAGGTTACCCTGTTAGGTTGCTGAAGAAGATGAAGAACATAACCATGATTTTGACCATTCTTGGAACCTGAATAAAAGGAATGCAGACATTGGTCAACATGATGATCCAAAAAAAAGATAAATCTGAATCGCGTGATGAAAATCAAGAAAAGGAGGAGAAGAACATAACTGAAGAAGGCGTGGAGAAATTTTTAGATAATGATGCACAAGGTACTGAACAAGATGCTACAAATGGTACTGCACAAGATGAGTCAGCAGTAAGTTCTGATATTATGCCTGAGATAGGAATCCAATTTAAATTAAGGGAGGATGCACAACAATACCTCAACATGTAATCTTCTGCTGCTGGATTTTCCATTGTTGTTGTTTCTGTCTACCAGACAAGTAGCAAGAAAAGGAATAACAAGATCATAAGAGCAACAATAAAGTGCAGTAGGCATGGACACAACACATAAACAGAAAATGAACATGTTGTAGCGCAGAGTCAAACAACCGAACATCATACGGATTCCTCATAAGAAAACAAAGAAATATGACTCAGTCTTAAACTAAATTCACAACCCAACATCATATAGCCAAATGCATGGGCATCTACAAAAGAAATCAAATACTACAATTTATATAGCTATTCTCTCTGCATTTAGAACATATAAAACATTGTATAGCATTTACATATGTATAATCCTCGCAAAAATAACCCCAGAACGCCCAAAAATTATCTGGAGCGACTCTCAGCACAGATGAACACATTTAGGTCAAACTAACAAATCAACAATATCCCAAACGCCCTAGATCATCTGCAAGGAGCTCCAACCCAGATGAACAGATTCAGACCAAACACTACCTAAAACGTCCAATAAATCAAGCACTACACCAGGCATAAGCAGAGGTACTACACATGCGAAGCAAGCATCAACAGCAGCTGATGCGCCTCCAAAACCAACTCACAGCTGATGCGCCTCCAAAACCAACTCACAGCTGATGCGGCTCCAGAAAAAAGAGAAGGTCAAATCTCTACAGTAGTATCTGAGCAGTCCAATCTCAAGCAATCCAAAACGAATAACGCTGCAGAGAAACACAAAAGGCAACAGCCTAACACACACGTCCTCGCATCATTCTCTTGCCTACCTGGTTTCCCTCCTCCGCGTTCCCTCATCCTGGTGACCGCGGAGCAGTCACGGACGACAGAGGCGTGCTAGGATCCGTCCACCCCCAATTAGAGAACACAAATCCAGAGGACATGGGAACAAGCAATTACCCATCACGACGGCGGGAACCAGGCCTTCTGCGCTCGCGAATCGGCGACCTCTTCCCCGGTGGACGGAGAAGAACACGAGGAACACCTCTCCCCATCGCACCTACCACCGGCTGCAGCGTAGCAGCACTCCCCGCTCCGGTGCGAACCGATGCAGGCCGAGCAGGATGCGCCGCCGCTACAGCCGCCGACTCCTCCAACACCGGTCGAGCTAGTTGCGGCTTCGCCGAATCCTTCTCCGCCATGACTCCGCCTCCCCGCAGGACTAAGAGAAAGAAGCGATGGGACAGAAGAGGTGGGACATGACAAAAAAGAGGGGGCGTCTCCGACAGAATAAATGAAGGGAAATGAAATTTCAAAATTCACGCTGAAAAGGGAAAGTCGGGAGACTCAACGGGGCACACAGTAGAAGCTAGATAGAGATGCACCAAGATTGGTGAAGACATCGGACGGCCAAAAAAGTAGCTGTTTCCTAATTGTAAAACAGCTAGCTGTTTAATAGGAAAAGTGAAAAAATATCCACTCAAAAGAAAGGTAAAAAAAAAAAAAAGCAGAGGCAGCTCCGTTCCGGCTTCGACGACGCCGCCGCCGCCGCCACCGCCACACAATCTGAGGTCTGACGGTTCGATCAACTCCGCCCTCTCTTTCCTCCGGCGCTGGGGATTGATGCGCTTTTCTTTCACACCATCAGATTAGGACGCGGCGCGCCGTTGTCGTCGCAGCGAATCTTTCTCCTCCGGCCGTCAATCTTCCTCCTGGTCACCAGATGGAGGCATCTAATACGGTGTCTACGTGCACCCCGGAGGTGGCCCAAGGCACACATGTGTTCGATATCTTGGGCTATAGCAAGCATAGGGGCATGGGCAACGACGCCATGAGCTACATACGTTCCGGGATCTTCACTGTCGGCGGCCACGACTGGGCCATCCGCTTTTACCCTGATGGCCACAGCGAAGCATGCCAAGATTACATCTCAGTTTATCTCCAGCTTTTGAGCAAGAACACTGAAGTCCGGGCGTCCTGCGACCTGAGGCTGATGGACCAGTACACCGGCTTGTCGTCTTCAGTGCATAAAACAGGGCCTAGAATATTCAGTTTTGGGGCTATTAGTGGATTTGCTCCACAGACTGGTAAGTTCAAAAGGCGAAGTGAGATTGAGGAATCTGCATACCTTAGGGATGATCGCCTCACAATCAAATGCATTATCACTGTTGTCAAAAAGCCACACGTAACTGAAGCCAGATTGTTCCCAAAAATCGACATGCCACCATCCGACATGGCTGAGGACGTCGGCAGGCTGCTGGAAGAAAAGGGTGGGTTTGACGTCAGTTTCAATGTTGAAGGAGAGACTTTCGGGGCGCATCGGTTCGTTCTCGCCATGCGGTCACCTGTTTTCAAAGCGGAGCTCTACGGGCTGATGAGGGAGGCGAGCAAGGGGCATCACATAACCATCGAGGACATGCAGCCTGCTGTTTTCAGGGCACTGCTCCATTTCATCTATACCGATTCTCTGCCTCGCAAGCACCTTGAGGGAGATGACAACACTGAAATGATCCGTCTTCTACTAGTGGCTGCTGACAGATATGCCATGGAGAGGCTCAAGCTGGTTTGCCAAAGCATCCTCTGCGAGCATCTGAAGGTGGACAATGTGGCAACCACACTGGCTTTAGCTGACCAACATAGCTGTGACAAGCTTAAAGATGCCTGCCTTGAATTTATTGAGATATCGGATGCAATGGATGCTGTGGTGGCAACCCAAGGCTTCAAGGATCTGATGGTGACTTGCCCATCCCTCGTAGTGGACGCGTTGGAGAAGAGAAGAAAGTTCCGTAAAGCATGAGCTGCTGCATTGGTAAATCCGCTAAATGATGTGAATTGTGTGCCACTATTTGCTCAATATCCCATACCAACTCCTCGTAGGGGCGATCAGCTCAATGGCAGATGAATTTGAGAGTGACTAGGTTAGTTCTCAAGTGATGCGAATGGCGTGAAATTTACTCTGAGGTCAACCCGTCCAAAACCCAGCTTGCAAAATGCAAATGTTTGGTTCAGTATTGAATTTTGTATCCACCAGGTTGTTGATTTTGTCGCAACTAACAAAACTTTTTTTTTTGTTGTGTGCACACTCTGTTGAGCATCAGATACCCAGATGGTACACATTAGCATGCTTGCATCCATGAGAAATGAAGTACAGGACAGAGAATGTTATCCATAGGATATAACATGATAATACTACTCCCTCCGTTCCTTTCTATAGTGCCTATAGATTTTTGGCATATGTTTCAAAATATAAGGCCGTAGCTTGGCTTTTTTTTCAATTACCCCCTCCATCGGTCAACTCCCACACGACATGCATGAAAAAAATCCATACAAAATAGGAAACAATTAATTGAGATTCCTAAGGCATGACCCCATGATTGCTTAGATTTAGGAAGCAATGTTTTTTCTTTCCTTAATTAAACCTGGCTGCACATATATGGTGAGTCAACCAGAGAGATTTGTGGGATTTGTTACGGTAAGTTAGGAAGTTATCGATTCCCTAATTTTACTCTGATATCAAATCGTTCAGCCAGGGGGTCTTATGTAAAAAATACTCTTGCGCTAATTTCCGTGCCAAAAAACTATAGGCACTATAAAATGAAACGGAGGGAGTAGGATTGCCATTGACATTGTCACGGTTGTGTTATCTTGAAAATAAAACAACACATAGGGCATCTAGTGAGACGTATGTAAGAGCATCCCCACTCGTTGGCGCTCCCCACGCTCAAATCCGGCGAAATTTTCGTCCGGATTGGAGGAAGATTTGGCGTGGGGAGGAGTAGTTTCCCAGTCGTGTGCTCCCCAAGCGGCGTTTCTCGGGGAAAAGAGGATGGCTCGGGGAATCCGGACGAAAGAGGAGACACGTGGGCGTGGACGGTTGGTTGAGCTTCATCCGGAGTCCCCGGGAGACCCCCGGGAAACCGAGGATGGCATGGGGAGTCCGGACGAAAATAGGCTCAAATCCGGACCAAAACGAGGAACCGGGGGCCTGACTGGGCCGTTTTTCGCCGTCCGGATGAAAAAAAGTGGTCGTGGGGGGCTCTGTGGGGAGACGAGTGGAGATGCTCTAACGGTTGCCATCTAGGATGTTTTGCCCCCGCCCCCTACCCACAAAGCAGCCTCGGCCTTAATTTTCGCGGCAATGACGGTTGGCATGTTGGAGAAGTTTCAAAAGACTAGCGTTCAGTTCGTTCCAAATTTCACACGAAGATCAGAACCTGGATTGTGCTGTTTCTCTGAAGGTGATATGCCGGATAGTACAGGTGAATAGGTGATCCATGTGTTTGCTGCTGCTACAGTGTACCACGCTGAAGTAAGCTGTGTGCTACGGCCAGTTCCCCCCTGGGTCACCTTTCCAGGCAGTTAAGAGCATCTACAGCCGCGTCCCCCAAACCGTCCCCTAAACCGCGCCGGATCGAGCGTTTGGGGGACGTGTTTTGTTCGTGCCGCGTTTGGGGGACGTCGCTCCCCAGCCGCGTCCCCCAAACGCCGCCCCCAAACATTAAAAGTATTTTTTTAGCTAGAAAGAAACTATTTAATAATATTCAAATCGGTTGAACATAAACAAATTATATATAAAACTTCGAAAAAATATAATTAAATACATATAAACTATCTACTTCTTCTTCTTCGCTGATGGCCCCGCCTCGTCGTCGTCATCGCGGTGGCGCTTCCTGCTCGTCACCTCTTCCGAAGAGGCGGTGTCGGCGCTCGACGCGTCGTTGTCGCCGGTGCTCGTCGGCTGCGCCTTGGCCTTGGCCTTGGCGGCCTTGGCCTTGGCAGCCTTCGCCTTGGCCGCCTTCGCCTTCGCACGGGCCACCGCCTCCGCCGCGGCGTCGCTCTCTTCTTCCTCCTCCTCCCAGCCCAGCCATTCCTCCTCGCCGTCAACCGGCGGCGGGGAATCGTCGCCGCCGCTCGGCGTCCCGGCTTTGTCCCACCAATGGCGCCAGCCGACGAGCTTTCCCTCGCCGGAGGTGTCGGACGGGAGCTGGGAGATGTAGCTCATCGTCGCTGGAGGTGTCGGATGGAGGCTTGGATGAATGACGGCGTACGTACGGGTCTTATTGAGCGCGGATGAACGGCGGCGCAGAAGTCGAAGAGAGCAGCGGTTGCTCTTCCGAGGAATCGGCGCTCCATTCCGGCGGGGTTGGCGCGTCGTCAACGCGGTTGCCAATGCGATGGTTCCGCTTCCTGTCAACTGCACCGTCGCTACGTATGTGGCGGTTGAGCGTCCGAGCCGCTGACGGGTCGGCCCCGCGCCTCCTCGCCTCTCATTTCGTTGTGTCCGGCGTGCCCGGTGCGTCCCCTGTGGGACGGGGACGGGCTCGGGACGCCGGACACCGTATCGGGGCGCGCCGGACAAAAAAAGGCTTTGGGGCGCGCGCTGGGAACGTTTTTTTGTCCAGCGCGCCCCAAATCCCTTTGGGGACGGTTTGGGAGACGCGACTGAAGATGCTCTAAGAGTTCCTGTTCTCTACGTGTTTCACTGAGGCCAGTATGGTGTTTCGCTCTAGAAAAAGTAGTACGTGCAAGGTTCGTGGAACGTTAGCCTATCCAGCGAGGTGGTACGAGGTAAATAGGCGTCACGATCGATCACCCGACCGTTTAACTATATACGCGCGCCAACAATGCTACACTTTTTTTTTAACAAAGAGTGCCCCGAAGGGCCAGGAAGCTTCTCATTAAATCCAAACGGAGGAGGTACAAAATATTACAAAGGACTCCATAAAATCTAAATACACATATAAGTCCCTAGCATTTGCAGAAAAGACCTCACTGAGAGATGATGAAATGCAATCAGGTCCTTCTCTTTCCCCACCATCGAGCTAGAGGTCTGCTACGCCGCCGTCATGCGAAGAGGCGGGAACGGAACCACTTGCCTCTACGCAGTCGTAGTATGCGACTGCAAACCTCAGGAAGGGCCTCGCAAAGGAGGTTGATTTGCCGGAATCCATCGCCGGCAATTGGATAGGCCATGGAGTGGCCTTGGATCTGCTCAAGAAAATTGCTTCCCACCTCCCATCTGCAAAGAACCGGGCGCATCGTCTCCTCCCCTCGCCTCCACGGCCGGTCGGAAGAGATAGAAATACACAGTAGCATCTCTGCATCGTTTGGTGGCCGCAAGCCTCCACTTTATTGAAGGAACTTTGGAGAAATCCAGCTTCGGCCGCCGCCCACCATGGACGCCAACGGAAGAGCCAAAATCCCCCAATCCCGGCGTTGCTTGCACTCACCGAGAGAAAGCTCCAAGGCAGCCCAAGGCCACCTCCATGCCAGACTTCGGAACTGCGGGGGACGCTGCAGCTCCTCCACTTCCCCTCGCCGCCTCGGCCGGCCAGAAGAGGAATCACCGCTACGCATCCCGAGCTCCAACGCTGACCATCGCTCTTATTCTTGG
This sequence comes from Lolium rigidum, assembly GCF_022539505.1. Classification (NCBI taxonomy): domain Eukaryota; kingdom Viridiplantae; phylum Streptophyta; class Magnoliopsida; order Poales; family Poaceae; genus Lolium; species Lolium rigidum. The sequence continues at coordinate 400,510,551 of NC_061510.1, read as the reverse complement.
GGTCTCCAACCTTGGCAGTTCCTCCATGAATCTCCCACCTTGGGAGCTCGACGAAGGTCAGCAAGGAAGGTCTGCCGGCGCCGAGCGGCGGCACCGAGCGGAAGAGGCCCAGCGGCATCTCGCCATGCGCCATGGAGGCACACACAACTACTCCTACACCTACAACTACAGCGAGAGCCAGCAAACCTACTCTATACAGGGACGCCCAGCAGCCAACTCCATCTCTTCTCCAACCGGCATGGCCGGCAGAGGAAGATAGGAGCGGCGTCGAGAGCACTCCGGCGACTCTCAAGGGGAGGGAACGGATAAGGGAGATGGAGAGAATAAGAGAGCTCTAGTGCGTCAAGCTATGTGTCTATTAACAATGCTACACTTGAGAGCTTATGAAAAAAGCTTACGGGGAAATCGTGGAACCAATTCATCGGAAGGGAAGTTTTGGTTCGGTTGCAGAAAAAAAATTAATGACAAATCCTTGATTGACACCTAATCCCGTAAGCTGTCTTCCCGTAAACATAGCATTATTGTACGCGCGCAGCCCCCGAGTTGGCGTCACGAAACTAAGGGAGAAAATGATGCCCTCGTGCTGCTGTACCTCCCGTGTCCCGGTGTCTGTCATGTATCTGGAACAACGTACCACTAACCATGGACATTCCGGTCGTATCTGATGGGAAAAAAAAAGAGTAAGCGTCACCCTCTCTCTCTCTCTCTGTCCATAGATACATCATACGTGTCGAGCTGCTTTGACCTATGAGTATATGTTAGTACAGAACAGTTGTGCCATCTACACATGGTAACATCTACCTATTGTTCTAATTTTTGTTTTGTTTTTAAACCCTTGGTTACAACCAACCATAACGACTAGGTAATAGAAAAATGGTCGCCTACTGAATATGTGGTCACTGTTACAACCAGTTACAAGTCAATGGTGAGAGCTCGATATGTGTCATGTGATAAGACCCAGAACTAGATCAAAGGAAGGCTGGATCTAGTCTTCCTCATCTGTGTCTCCTATCTATAGAGGGTCAAAAGGCTTATCGTAAGATGGAGTCGGTGTTTGCTGCTGAAGTCTGCCCTGTCCTGGAGCGATCAAGAGAGCTAGATGCAACGTTTTATTCTTACAAAGCTTGTGCGGATTCCTGAACAGTTCAATATATGCTGTATTCTTGCCCGACACAAGGACACGGGCAATAGTAAACGCATCCCCCTTCTCCAACGCAAACTGCCATTCTCTCGTCGTGATGTAGAACCAGTCTTTGTTCGACGATGTAGTTGCCTTCACCTCCACATACTCTATCAAATTACCTCCGCGGGTGATGACGAGATCGTAAGGCAGTCCGGACTCAGTTTCTCCATTCACCCACCTCACATTAGTCGGCCCTAGCAGATCAACAAAATGTCTGTAGACCACAGCTTCACCAACCCTGCCGGTTCTTAGTAACTGGGATGCATCTGGAGCCCCCGTACGGAGCCTAACCCTACCTTCTGAAGCATCTTCACCAACCGGGCCGGCTCCTAGTAACGAGGATGCATCTGGGGCCCCTGTACTACCTTCTGAAGCATTGGGCATTTTATCTTTGAAGTTTATTACCTCAGTATCAACAATTTCGCTGGCTGAACTAGTCAACAAGTCTATATAAGCAGGTGCACTGTCTGAGTTAATGGACATCATCATCTGAGGCTCATCCAAGGTCGCCACTGAACTTTCTGCGTTTAATGTATTTTCTACCCTTGTATCCCCGGTTATAACCCAATCCTCTTCGAGCTCAACACGAAACCAATTATCTTTTGTATCTACGCACTCAACAAGATTCACCTTTGGCTCACCCAGGGGTTGATGCTGCCTTCTCTGAGATGTTATCAAATCAGGGGCTGTTCTCCAATTGTTAGGTGGCCAACTTGAAACAGTTCCGTCTGACCTCTGATGCTTGGGAATATTGAAATCACTGGCAGATGAGGATTCAACCGGTTCGGAACCAACATCTTGGTCTACAAACGAGCAAGACAAGGACCAAACTGCTTCCTGTTCAGGCAATGCAGGCACATTCTGATTATCAACAATAAAAGACTCAACTTTTTCAGCTGGGGTACCAGATTCTGCCATGGTTTTAACCATGTGCAGAAAATTCGCGAAGTGCAAATCAGAGGATCCATCAAAGAAAAGTCTAGATATTTCCAGAAACAATGAATGTGAATCAGCTTCTTTTGTAGCATACAGAATATTTCCCTGAAAATAAGTAACAGATCAAATCAAATGAACTGTAAAGCTGATGGCAGATGACATAACAGAGCAAAGCCTTAATCATTGAGCACATCAAGCATTCAAGCAATGATTTAGTCGCAGAAACTTCATAATGTTCTAATTTTACACACAGTCAAGAGAAGGTAAGAAGGTCCATACGTAAAAGCAGCTAACAATCTTAATTTATAAGTATCTAACATGTATAACAACCAACCCACATAATAAAAAAAACTGTTGGTGATTGCCAGTTATAGCGTTATTACTATATGCGGTGCTGCCATAGAGGACGAGACCTAAGAGTAAATCATCTAACTAAGCAAGCAATTATCCATCATAATTACCTTATAAATATGCAGGCAATATTGGGAGACAAGAAACTGATAGCAAGGAAGTAATCACTCATGCTAGTTACTACTTACTGTGGTTCACTAACACTAGTTAGTATAGTTACCATAATGGCATAAAAGAAAGTTTGGTACTAACCTGCAAAAGACAATGGCATTTGAATCTTCTCTTAGAAGAACTCTCATGCCCTTTGAGCATATACTTGTGGAACAACTTTTCAACAACAATAATCTGAAGATTGCTCAGCTTCGTAATCTCACTTTGCTGAAAACTGCTATAAGCATCTTTATGCATCTTATAGATGTAACGTTGTATATATGGTAAAAGTCCACAAATCAAAGTAGCCTTTTCCCTGTTGTCAGCCATGCCATAGAATATTGCTTCACGATACACAACCTATACAGAAGCAACAAAGGTGGATGAGAAACATACCTAAGATAGACTACTACTGATTCAGGATATGCAGCTCCCTAAGCCAAATTTAAAACAAAACTAAAACAGTTCTTAAATATAATATGCATCAGGTGCCCTTGCAGAATTAGTAAAACAGAAGTACTCCCTCCGTCCCAAAATAACTTGCTCAACTTTGTCTAGATACGGTATAGAATCTAGACAAAGTTGAGCAAGTTATTTTGGGACAGACGGAGTATATACTTCCAAATATGCGCTGTTACAATATCAAGTATTTACCTCCGTTCCTAAATACAAGACGTTCTAGCAGTTCAACTGTAACTGCTAGAACATCTTACATTTACGAACAAAGGTAGTATGTTAATTTACAACATAACCATCAAATGCTGCTAGCCTGTTAACAACAGATGTGAATAAAGTATTAATGTGGCACTTGCAGTCAATTTTGACTGCCGCTGATGAAACCATCATCCCCAACAAGGCCTAATGGGGTTATGATGTTCGAACTGCAAAGTCAACTGGAAGTTCCCAAAAGTTTTTTAAAGTAAAATTCTGAGAGTTTCATCCTATGATTCGATCAATAATAGAACTGAAGATCCATCTTCTTTTCATTTTCTTTTTAACCACCAGTCACACATTTTCAGTCAATTCTCCATTTCCCGCTTCTACGGTACTACCTACTTGTTAGATGGGTAGTCCTCCTAGCAGATGGTAGAAATTAACATAGCGAAGCAGATGAAAACTCACATCTACCACACAAAATCGCTATGATTTATTAGGTCAATCTGTTTTCGGTTGCCTTCCCCTTTTGATTTTCATAATCATTGTTTTAAACATCCGAAAGAGAACCTTAAATCATATAAATAATAATACTTGGGAAGCAACCGAAAAAACACATGTACCACAGTAACTTTATCTAATCACTTTATTACATTTATGCTAACTTTGATTTCCAGTTTCGCATAATCATTGTTTTAAATGGATAGATATGTCTGATAAAGCAGGAGGGGATCGCGGCTGCCAAGCATCCGCAAACCAACCACTCTGTTCAGTTGTGGTGATGCAAGGGCTTGTTACAACCTACTAAACCCTGCTATAGCATAGTGTCAAATACATTTAAGGTTTTGTATAATTAATCATGTTTTTGCCATGCTCCATATATTACATACAATCATTACTTAAGACTCGCGAATCGCAATATACTCGGAACCATGGAACCACGGAACCAAATACAAGATTTATGTTTCTGCAAACACAATCGAGTGCCAGACTCCTGCTATACGCTATATATATAGCACTGCTCCTGATGGATATGACATGGAGCATGAGTTTGCATCCAAATTAGGACATTAGCACATAACACACTTTTAGTTTTCTATTATGTACTACTTTGCATAAGTATGCAGCTAAATGATGAATTACATGCAACATTTACAGCATGAGGGTTTGCGGAATGTAGGGAAGAAGTTACTATGATTAAAGAAATAATTATATTACCTTAGAAAGTGCTGGGATACCAAGGCCTTTCATCAATGCAGCAACACTCCCATGCAGCATTTGTGTGTCCTCAGAAGAAAGTTCACCAAATTGTATGAAGTCAACACCACTGCAGTCCTTAAAGTGCTGCTTCAACTCGTTGTCATCTAACCAGCAAACAAGGCCAAAAGATGGATGGAGAGAGACCCATTTATCAACTACGGTTGGCAATATCGTCGTCTCTAACTTTTGAAGAGAATCTTTCAAGTAAACTATATCGGTTATCTTGCCACTCACAGACTGGAGATCAGTAGCCAATCTCACAAATACACGGAAGACCTATGTACATTGTTGAAACGGCAGTTAATATTTTGAAGGAGCAACCAACAGTCACTACATAACTTTAGGTACTCCATGCACAAAAGCAACTTACCTGATGGGCTACTTGTGAAGGCAGCGCAACATTTGATAGCCGCAAAAGCATCTCTACATAATCGGATATTGTTGGCTCTTTTGGTACACCACATGCCTCAGTAAAGAATTCACAAAGGCTTGGATAGGCTGAGCACAGCATCCTTCTCGGGAACATTCCCTTCTTTACCAAAACAAATCCCTCTGTTGTTTCAAAACAACCTGTTGGGTCATGCCAATAGAGGTCTTTGGGGGGTAAAAATTTACCAGGGACGGCCTCAGTAGATCGAGGGCGGAGTAGTGGTGTAAATATAGAGCGTGACATGAACTCCCGTTTGATGTCAATCTTTGCATTGGCTGCACCTTCTGACACGAAGGTATAGAATTTGCACATCTGGTCCACACTGAAGAGAAGGCAGGTTGGTCATTACAAGTTATTTGACAAAAGAAAATTTGAATTGTAGCGTGCAGTAAAAAACTACATGCTGGTAGTGGGCTTGGTCTGGAAATCTTCAGTTCTTAAACACATACTCACGTTTTAAGCAACAACAAATATATAGATTATAGCTGTAAAAAATTAAGTGTTTAAAGGAGTAGACTTTAAAAAAAAATTATGAATACCTTGCACTAAAAGGAACTTGTGATGCTACCCATAAGTTCAGGATCATCAAAGTATCACTGTAAGATACGTTGGTTTTGAACCCAATGTCCTTTTTTAGTGATCTGCTTGATACCTGTTCCAAAAAAACGAAGTTTCCAAGGTGAGTGCTCGTTCAAATTGGTAAGGATAAAAAGAAACCTTTTTCCTATCAGATGGTTGGTAATGATAAGAACTACAAACCTGAGGCAAAGCATATGGGGCCACACTACCAAGAAGGGAACGCACGTTCTCAGAATCATAAAACAAATCTGTTGCATAATGAAGGTCATCATCAACAGTTGACGCTATCCATCTGAAGCTTCGGATACATTTCATCAGGGATGACTCAACTGTTTTGTTTTCACTGTTTCTGAGACACCAAGCTTTTGCACTATAATAATCATCCCAGAAGCTGTCAAGAACCTCCAGAAGATATATGCAATTTTCTCGGCATTTATTTGAAGAAAATATTGATAAAATGTTAGCCAGTTCTGGAGACTCCCAATCATCCACTCTAAAAGATGTTACAGAAATATCACCTTTTGAAATTCTTTCTGCTATCAAAGAATCAACTTGGGATATGTTTTTCTCAACTTTCACTACTTGCACAAAGTCAGTCACACCCATATCTTCAAAAAATTGCCTCCACCTCTTAAGCACAGATGGCAACAAATCTGAACCATGATTCATCAAGTAACAACTATCAAGTTCAATCCATCTAATTTCAACATTCTGAAGTAGCTTGCCTATGTCCACAGAATTTCCATACTCTTTACTGAAGTGAATGGGTTCATCAGCTGGGCACTTGTAACCATGGTTTGTAAGCAAGATAGGTCTAGTCCGTAGTTCTGATACTATTTCCTCTTTTTCAAAACTACAGCTCGTACATGGAGACTGAAGATGAAGCATAACAAAACTCACATACTCTATTATCATCATCTTATCGGCCTTCTTAGTATCTCTACCATTTGGCAAGGACATGAGGATATGATTTTTGACAATTTCATGTCCAGACAACTTCCGCACCCCGATTTTCAAAAGAATGTCCATCAGATCATTTGCTCTCATTTCTTCCATGAGGTACTTGTTTTTGCAGGACACAGAAAGAAGGTGTGGACTTACAATTCGAAGATTGCTATACAGAATTGGGAAATCATTCATGCTACTTTCACAGTCAGATGTAGAATTGAAAATATCATGAGGCAACCATATAGGGCCATCTGCCACAGAGCTAAATGAACCATCTGACAGAGGAACACATGGTAATTTCCTGAGAGCAAATAAAAGATCACCTTCGAGACTTGTTGCCGAGGGATTATTTTGAGAAGAATGCGACAACAACATCAAATGAAGATTAACAAACCAAGCACACAGCCATTCCATCCCCAGGGACTCAATACAACCCTCAGTTCGGCAAATTGATGATACCATATCAATAAAAACATTTGCTCCATAGTCGTGAATACCTAGGGCCCTTGATAATGTATCAGGTATGATGATATCTTTCGACAGATATCCAAGACCAAGATGCTGCTGAAGCAAGTCATCAGAAAACAGCACTTTTGTTTGTTCATCCCAACCCCTGAGTGTATTGCATGGGTAGACCCATTGCGAATTAGAACCTTCCAAAACCATGCACCGGGTAAGACGTAACTTGGAAAGGATTAAGTGAGGGAGCTTGCAAAAGAATCCATGAACTTCTCCTACCAGAGGAACAAAACTCATGAAGGCTGTAACAGCCTTCCCAGGACAGCTCTGGAAGCAGGAAAGAGAACAAAAGGATTCTTGCGCGCTGATAAATAAAGTGGGGAATTCCGACAACAACCACTGGTTCCATGCATTATCTGCATCCACTTCCTCCCTGGAAGAAGGTAAAACAAAATCCCCTTGAAGAATGAATTTAAGACCATAGTTCCTTAGGGGTAGAAAAGCAAACACAGGTTGTTGCTTCAAGTAAGGTTCATACTCTCCTTTCTCATTCTCCTGCAAGGTAAATGCCAAAGCAATCTCTGTAGTGTGCACATCATGGCGTACAAGTGTGCCCTGTAACTTCTTACTAACTACCAACCAACTCATTATCTCATTTCCATGTGAGATCCTCACAATGCCATCACCAAGAGCCTTCCTTCTCATAACCAGCAGTGTGTCATTTACCACATTCTTAAACTTGATACAATTTAGTCGGTGAAGGAATAGAAGAAGAGATGGGTGGAGATCTGAAAACATGGACGCAATGGAGCACATGCCGGTGCCATCCCTGAATTTAGATCTAAAGGGGAGTAAAATGCAAGTGTTCCAGTGGGAACAAGCACTCTTGTCATCTTCAACAGATAGCATACTACTCAAAGAACTGGTGCTGTAGGGTGGAACTGCAGTTGGCAATACAAAACCAATCTGGCCTTCTGTTATGTCAAATTTCACATGGAAACCATTTGAATGGATCTCTGGAGCATCAGTTACCTGACATATTATAGATAGACATAATTAAACAGGGATTTTCCCAGATAACTCAAAGTAGAGAATGTAGAAGAGCTAGAAACAAAGCTGCAAGTGACTGATACAACAAAAATTCATGAGATCATAGATAGCAAAGCATGCAATCGTAAAATCACATGATTTGCAGCATTGCAGTTATAATAATTGGAAAATATTCTATTAGACCTACCCGAAATACTGATTTGAATCCAATGCCCTTATTTCCAATATAACCCCTATTGGCTCCTTTCTTTGTTGAATTACCAATGTCACAAAGAGCTCTAATGTTCTCAGCAGAGAAGCCCCTCTCGTTATTGAGAACAATGATACCATTCTCCTGAAGAACGAATGCTAATGTGGGTTCGACATCCTCAAGATAAGTATTATCATCAGCATTTTGTACCTGAATAGAGTAGACAAATGTCAACAAAAAACAGATCTCCGTGCTCACACCAACGAAGGCACACAAAAGATTGAAGTGAACAAGTACGCAAAGCAAACCTTACCAGCTCAAGAAGTAGATGAGAATCCTGCGAGTATAACTCTTGTGAAAGACAATGCAGTGCCCGACCAAGTCGAGCATGCTGCTTCTTCAACAAACTATTCTCTGTGCAACTTAGAGCCTGATCCAAACCAAACTCATCACGTCGTATAGTCTCAATAACTAGAGCTGCTTCCTCGAGATTCGGTTCTCCCATCATGAGTGATTGGTTCATATGCATTGCAGTTTCTGCCTTGGATTCAGTAGGATTTAATATGTTTTGGTTTTTGTTATTCATAGAACTGAGTTGATTCTTTTCCCCAGTAAATGATTTGTTATTATCATTCATCATATCAACATCGTGAGGAATAAGCATGAGAGAGCTTTCAAGTGTAGGTACTTCAGATGCAGCTGATGTATGCCCTGAAGAAGAATTTGTTTCTGTCTTTGTGTGAACTTCTTCAGTTAAACAGAATCCATGATAATCTTCAACCCACTCAGCAATTCCAAGTGACAACCCAATATCATGAAGCATGCAAAGCTGCCAAGTTTCTGTGGCTTCATGTAAGATTGTTGAATAGCAATTTTTGGTAACTGCTCGAAGTCCAGACAAAAGTATATCTGCTGCAAGATTCCGGAATTCAGAAGGTAGATGACCAAGACAATCAAGAACAAATTTGGCAACAAAATGAATAGTGCTGTCAATGTTTGTTAATATATCAGGCATGACATTTCTTGCAGAAGACGACTGAGACCTTTGTTGAACATGGCCAACAAAATGAGTAGAGCGGTCACGTTGTTCAGCACTTAGATTATAGGATCCCTCAGTCACAGATTTGCGTTCAGAATTAGTGTTCACTGGATCATTGTTGTTGTTGATTATGATACCTATTGCTCGTTGTGCATAACACTTCAGTAATGAAATTGGAGTGTTCGTAGAACCATTGTAAATGTGCAGCAAGGAAAGCAGCTTCACTGCCACTTGAAATGGTGAGCATTGAATAATGGCTTCTAAAAATTGGTCTACAGTAGCTGATGGATCTACTCTGATAAACTTACCATCCGTGGTCACAATGCAAGCTAGCTGTTGAACTGGACCTGTATTCAGCAGCCAGTGTATAAAGGAGCCCAGTGAAGGAGCAAACAACATATCCCAATGTGACCAAAGAAGCAGATCTGACAGCATTGGAGCCTTAAGTAAACACTTAACTGCTTCTCGTGAAGAAACTGTTCCAGAATTATAAGATTGTTCAACAGCATTGTCCCTCTTCCCACTAGCAGTATCATGCTCACCTGTAGACATTCCAGACCACCGTTTCTCCAACAGCGAGATAGAAAACGTGACATTATTTGTTTGTATGCTCTTTCTCTGCCTCTCTACAGAACCAACAAGTCTTTCGTCAGACTTGTATCGTGCCGTATCAAAACTAATTGTTGGGAACTGCCTTTTGAGAAGCATAAGGAAACTATCCCCTGAAAAGTCTCCATCTTCTAGCCAGTTGCCCTCGGCTTGGGAGAGTAAAACTTCAATCTGTTGTCGCAGTATAGAAACTTCCAGGGACGAAGAACCAGAAATTCCCCCCTTCAAGAAACTACTCAACTTAGGGGGGAAGTGATGACCATATTTTTCCAAAAACTCAAGGAAAGTCCCATGGCCAAGAGAAGTGAAATGCTTGGCAGAAAATTGATTAGTTACACATGTTTCACAATCATGAAGTGTCTTCAGGAATATCATATTTTCCACCTGCAAAGCTCCAGCTCCAGATACTCCACAGTTGGACTCAAAATATTCAATAATTCTCCTGACAACATCATCAGTTGTGGCATCTGCATGAACAAGTACCAATCAAAAAGGAGTACTTTGGCTCCAGTTGAATATCCCAGAATGTGTGAGCAAATAACTGAGACAAACACGTAAGCAAGTGTGTGTGTGTGTGTGTGTGTGTGTGTGTGTGTGTGTGTGTGTGTGTGTGAGAGAGAGAGAGAGAGAGAGAGAGAGAGAGAGAGAGAGATTACTGGGTCCGGGCTCATTGCTATCATTGGATCCTTTAGCAATGCTTTTAGCATTTTCTTTACTCGGGAGCTCGATTTCCATAACCTCCGTTGTGGTATTAGGAATAGGACTTGATGACAATTTATTCTCATTAAAGACATGGATCGCATCATAAATACTATCCAGCAGACCACAACCCATAGATCTAACCTGCATATCCATGCCAAGGTACATTTAGTATAGATCACAAAATGCTACCAGAACTTCATAACAAAAAGATACAGAAGGAAGAATTGCAAGCGGTCAATCAGGACACCAGCTATCACTCAAGAATGTATGCATGTGCACCACAGCTTGTAATGCAACTGGTGTACCAAAGCTAAAAAAATCAACTAAAATTGAAAAAAAAATTAAGACATGCATAGATGCAAGTGCGTACCATGCCACTAAATTTCAACTCCACATTTGAAACACAGCTTGAAAAACAAAACAAGAGTTTAACTCTGCTAGTGTTAATGGGCCCAATTCACTGCCGAATTTGAAATGCTATATTCATGAAATGATTTGCATTTATGTTTCTTGAGTAGTGGGTCAAATTTAAAGGTGAAACTATGATACACATATGTTGTGGCTCCGCGCTGAAATATTTTCGGATATATTGTTACGACATTTAGCTTATGTTTCACCTTGGGTGCACCATAAGACTAATGGCTCACATCACGAAATTTGTAATGCCAAACCTAAACAACCATAACTTTGAGTGCATTGGCCTTTCTGATAAGATATTGTAGTTGCAACTAGCAACTAAAAAGGAGGATGCACTTTTGCAAACGTATCTGATTAGTAGATCCATTTATAAATGTAGAAGTTAGCTGAAAAAGGAATCAACTCACTGCAACATTCAGGAAACCAATGCCCGGGTATTTCGAGAAAAACTTTATTAAGTTCCTCTTTTCTTGTGGTGTTTCTGCATAGTAATTTGCTACCAATTCCAAAACCTGCATCAGTGAGAAGTGCAAAATAAATGAAATATAGAAAGAGGAAAATTCCATATTAAACAGCTCTATCTTCTGCTGAACAATTGATGGGACTCTTTGAAGTTTAGAGTTAAGATGAAGGAAACTGTATGCAGAAAACATCAAAGACCAATATCAGAAATAAATGATACAAGCTAGGGAGGGGGGTGGGGGGCAACAAACTAACACGATTCGAAAGGAGCCACCATATTAATGCACCTTGTTTCTTACGCAAAAATACATATACGGGATAGGTAGCTAAATTTAACAGGTATTCATTCCTAGAGAACAAGGATACTAACAAGCATACCTGTTGAACTGGATGTTCACGGCATGCTTCTTTCCAGGTTGTTATGAATTTCTCCAGCTTACCTGTACTTAGGAAGCAATTAGGCGATACTTCTTTCTTTTGCATTTGCATCTTTTGGCGCTTTGTAGGCTGTTTGCATGAAGAGCTAGGAGTCCCATTTTCCTGATATTTCCGTTTCTTTCCCGAATGAAAATGTGTATGTTTTCGTAGATCCTTCTTACAAGTGCTATTTTCACTCGCTTTTACCTTGCTGCTCTCTATAGCTGACTTTTTATTCGGTTCAGATTTCAAACCAAGACGTTGAATTTCTTCTGATGTCGAAGGATATGGGCACTTACTAACACGCTTATCAGCACCCTTGCTACCAACAATATGACAGCTATCATCACTCTCACTCTGATCAACTGCATCGCCCTCCGAACTAGTATCGCCAGCAACTTCATCATCGCTTGAATCAAAATGAATATGCTTATTGATGCCTGGTAATTGCTTTATACGACTAGTTATAGCATCGAACCTCATGTTCAACACCTGCTTCCCCGAATGAAAATCTGTCTGTTTTGGTAGATCCTTCTCACCAGTGCTATCACCAGAACCACTGATCTTGCCTAGAAGTTTAATAGCAGCAATTTCATTTCTTCTGGCCTGTCGGAGGAAGGAAATGTGCAACCTACAAAAAAACCCCAAATCAGAAAAATTAAAATATTCTGGTGCAAAATGAGAGAGGAAATAGTAGGACGAAAGCTGAAGGAAGTCATTTATGTTCCAAATTATACACAAGTACAAATGTTGGAGCACACAAGAAGTGAATAAGTGACCAAAAGAAAAGGTACATACCCCAAGCTTTGTACACGCACGCCAAGTTTCTCCTTCCCAGAGACTGACTTTTGTTCCGCAAGATAATCCAAGAAGCTTTCCGCTGTGACTTTCTCCTTAGAATTATCAATAAAATTCTGTAGGCAATTGATAATATCCTCGCTACTAAGCTTAGGCACCTTGGACAAATCAGCAGGTACCAAAAAATAATGTGCAACAAGTGGGTGATGAAGAAAAGGCCCCAGCCCCAGCTCTTCGAACTGCCCAACGCCCTCGTTCTTGCATATCTCAACCTCCAGGTCATGAATAGACACAATTTTTCTTGCTGCAACATAACAATGGATGAATGTGTTCACCTGACAAACAACAAGCCATGTCTTTGAAAGTCAATCAACAGACAACCATGTGCAGTGCTCCCAAATATATTCAGTGATGATTTGGATCATTAGAAAGAGAAGCTTTATGTGACGCAAAAATGAGCCAAAAGAAAAGCATTCTCAAGCTTACTGTAAAATGAGCAAAACATCAAAGTAGTCCTATACTCCTATCTAATAGTTCACTACGGTTGATAGGATGTTTAAGTTGAACTGTTCTACTACCTCCATTCCAATGAATAAGGCTTGTATTTCTTTCTAAAGGCAAACTATGTAAAGTTTGACCAAACGTTTAGAAAAAATCATTAACATGTACAATACAAAATCAATGCCGTTAGATACATCATGGAATATATTTTCATGTGATATCTATATAATTTTATAGTTGTTGATAGGTTTTCCAATAAGTTTGGTCAAACTTTACTCAGCATACTAGCAGAACAGAAGGTACATCAGAGTTTAGCGCAGTTAAATTATCCGGTAAAACGGAAATATGTAATAAATTAACAAAGCGGGCATGGAACGCACAAGATGGCAAGAAGCAAGAAATCTCAAGTCCCTCAGCACCGCTTTTATTTTGCAAATGAAAGCACAACAGAGTACTGTATAATATCCAGCACGAGAAGGCCATACAAGAAAAACAAAGTTCCGAAAGAGTAGAATATAGAGCTGATGGCAGCACTGGCCCTCTCTGAGTTTGCCTCATAGTGCCAACATATAACAGTTTGATCAGGAACTGGAGCAAGAAGATAGCAAAGTGCGCAGGGTTTTAAAAATTCTCGACAAATCCGAGCTTCAGTGCTCTGTAAATAACTAAATATGGTGTTATATATATACCTGTAAATTTTCATTAAAAGATGTTTCCATTTGTGGGCTGCACACACGAATACAGAAGTGTGGGTCTGTAATAGTCAACAGCACATCTATTATTGACCCAGTTTTTTTTTCTGTAGCCCTCAAACAAACATGTTTCTATATGAAAATTTACAGGCATACTCTGAAACTTAAAAATGTGGTTTGTTAGTTATTTTTTCTTAAGGAAACCCCAAGAGCCGGGCTAATTAGCAATATTCAAGGCCATAAAAACATAACAAAACTTAAGACAAGAATGGGATATAGAGCACACGGCAACACTCTGAGTTTGCCTCATAGTGCCAACAAGAAAATAGCAGAATAAACAGCACATGGCAACAGCAACCCTCTCTGAGTTCGCCTCATAGTGCCCAACATAACAGCTCGATTAAGAACTAGAGTAACAGAAGATAGCAAAGTTGGCAGGGTTAACCAAAAAAAAAAATCTCAACAAACCCTAGGTTCAGCAATTGCAGAGGAATATACTGTGGTAAATTCAGAACAGAACATGTACGAGCTATGCACGGCTACGAGTCGTATTTTTTACAGTTCGAACAACCGTGCTCTCAGCCAAACAAGTTAGCAGATACTGACCTTGCCCTCGATGAGGAAGAGGTCGCGCAGGACGGGCACGTCGTGGAGCTGGACGCCGAGGGCTCCCCAGGAGTCGGCCTTGAGCGCGAGCAGCGCGGCCTGGGCGACCTTCCAGCCCGTGACGGCCTGCCCGGACCGCGCCAGGTCGTCCCGCGCCTTCCTCGCCGCCGCCTGCGCCTTCTCGAGCACCGCGCGCTGGTTGCGCGGCTGCGGCGGCGGCGGCGGAGCCGAGGCTGGCGAGTCGGGCTGTGGCGCGGGCTTTGAGGGGCGGTGCTGGGCGTTAGCGGTGGGGGTTTGGGCGTAGCCGGGGGAGGGGAGGAGCGGGCGCTGGTGGTACTGCTGCTGCAGGTGCTGCTGCTGGTAGGCTGCGGCGAGGGCGGCCTGGTTCTGGAGGAAGAGGTGCGGGAGCATGAGGTTGTAGGCGTTCTGCGCGTACTGGTGTGGGTTCGGGGCGTAGGCGTAGGGGTTCATCCCCGCCGCCGCGGCCGCCGCCGCCTGCTGCTGCGCGGCGGCGGCGTCGGAGGTGGAGGCGGCGGCATGGCGGGGGTCATGGCCGTGCTGCGGCCTCTGATGCTTGCCCCGGCCTCTCATGGAGTTTCGGCGGCGCGGCGAGTGTGGTGTGGGTGGGAGGCGGCGCCGATGCCGTGAAGGGGGAAGGGAAAAAGAGACCGCCGCGGACACGCGCGCAAGGGCGGTTTGGGCTCCCGGGTTTTACTCGGTTTACGCCTCTTTGCGTGTGAGTTACTTTCGGAGGAGATGACAAATCTGGACCAACCGGGCTTGTTGGGCCTGGGCCGATTAGGAAAATGGGCCCCCCTTTCCATTGGTCGAACAACTTTTTTTTTCCTTTTTGTCCGAGAATTACTTAAATGGTAACGATGAGAACATGGACGTTGAAAAATACATGTGTTAACCATGTGCTAGACTAGTACTAAGGGCGCTCGCATTTCCTATAGACAGGCTCGGAGACGAAAACAGCCGATTAGATGCTTGATTTTTAAAGCAGCTTCGGGCTAGGTCTATGAGAAACTGCCGATTCGCCGTTTTCCCGGAGCCACCATCGTCTCGCCGAAATTCTATAACGCGGTGTGCCCACAAAGGCAGGGATGGAGGAAATGGACCGAGCTCACGTGAAACAGGAAAAAGGCGGCATGATGAATTTGGTCACCGTCCGCGAATTTTCACCACCATATTTAGGTGTGCCACTCTCGTCGCCAAATCGAAAATCCCCCATTTCCCCCTCTTCGAGCTCCTCCACCTTTTGAAATAAATGGACATGGTGGGATCTTGCACACCGGCTAGGTCCTCGAGGTTGGCGGTGGCGACAAAGGTTGTGGTAGCGGCCATGACATGTCGGCTTATTTGTTTGCCCCGATTCCTCCGGTGGTTATAAGGATCTCAACCCCAGTTCTAGCTCCGATATAAGCAAGTGGTAGATGGGGGTAGATCTGATGGCTTCAATTTTAGGTCGTGTCTTCTCCCTCAAGCACATCGATGGTGGTCCTCGCTATTTCTCCCTCGAGCACAGCAACGGTGGTCCTGCTTGGTTCTCCATCGAGCACGGCGACGGTGGTGGTCATGCCGGATTCTCCCTGTTCCCCGACCTCTGTGCTATGTGTTGTTCCTGCGATCATAAGAAACCTCTGTTATTTCATCTTGTAGATAAGATCTATATGATTATGGTCACGTATCTTGTTTTATCGTAGAGAGTATTTGTTAGTGTACAGTGCATAGCAGGGTTCTTGATTACCTATTGTAGGCGATCAAGCCTATTAGCTCCCTCGATTTCTCAGCTGTCAAGAACACTACCATGTCCTCGATGGAGCCCTCTTTTGTACATGAGATGAACCATTGTATGCACACAAACCATTGAAACATTCAATATGCTTTGGGAATCATCTATGTCAGAGTTTGTCCAGCCTCAACCAAACGGTTGAGCTCGTGAAGAGCGACAATAGCGGTAGCCATGGCTACAAAGAGAGGCAGATGAAGAAGGTTGTGAATAATGTTGTTCTTGACTTCACTATGACCTTAGTGAGTACTCTAGCTATACAACCACATCCAGAAGTGGAGGATCAAGTGGAACCAAATACGCAAGATAAAAGAGGAAGACAAGCTCAAATGGAGCGATAAGACCACAACATCACCTCCTGGTAAGATAGTGTGACCCTGATTTTCATTGAGTTTGTTCATATGTACAAGTTATATGTACAAGTTGACCTGCACTAACACTTTGTCTTGGTCAATCGCAGTGTTACCCAAGGCATATTGAGTCTATGAGCAAGTTCATAGTAAACTATGCTCACATGAAGATTGTCTTCACATTTAGGCTTATTAGCAAGCAATAACCCTACGAACAACACTTGTTGATCAAGACACTGAACTACATTATTGACAACTAAGTTAAATGTGCCGAATATGGTAGGATGCTACCGAGAGGTCATGGCATAGGACATGGCTAGGCAAGCAGTTTGCTTAGTGATGCTTCTTTGTTGTACATCATCTGTTGATTCCATTCATGATCTAAATGCTGCAATGTGTTATTGTTTATTCACGGTTGCTAGGCAACCTCACCTCTCGATGTAAGTTGTTACCATAGCAGGCTTATGTGTGCAACCAAACAATGGTTTCTTTGCACCAGCAGCACAAAAAATGGGTGTGTGAAGCCTACCAAAGAAAGAGGCTAGAGTTGTAAACGAAGTGCGGATTTTGGCTCGGAGCTCATTTTGAACGGGCTATAACCCCCGGCACCTACCCTCAAGGAGCCCCAAAAAAAGGCTCAGACTACCAAACGCGCCTTAAACGAAGATATTGTCCAACACTATCATGTAAGAGCAACTCCACCGGCAGCCCCAATAGCAACCATCATAGGTCTATTGGGGTCCCGGCGAGTTTTTGAGCTCGCAGCGGCGCGCCCATAAGTAGTCGGTGAATTTTGGAGCCCGGTAGAATAACCGACATCCCCACATCAACCCTTACAAGCAGGGTGTTGAACGCGCGCGCCAGCACTCCGCGCCACAATGGATAGACACACAGGCCCGCTCAGTTCAAGCTAGGGCAAAATAGGTGTCAAGACAACGTCGACTAGCTTGACTTCCGAGACGCCTGCCATTTCAGCTTTCGAGCTCGTCGAAGGGCGTCTCCATCACCTGGGGTAGGGTGGCCGTGCCACGAATGCCAAAAGGGAAAGACTTTGGCTACGAGCTCTTCCGCCGCAAGTACAAGCAGTCGATGTGGCTCGATCCAAAGTACAACACCGATAGGGCGATAGCAACTACTAGCGAGCGCTATTTCATGAGAAGCGAGAGGCGACATTGAACCTCTTCGAAGGTGAGCACTCACCACCGAAGAAGAACATGGCCAAGTGAATCATGTTCTAGTCAAGGCCTAGATAATTTCATGGCAATGAATGATAGAAGCCAAGTCATATTAATTCACGGTCACGTATTAATTCATGACCACATTAAAACTAGAGGGTGCTTGACAATACTGTTGCGAACAGACAAGATTGCTCTTCTCTGCATGATGGGCTGTCAGACGTACCAAAATTCCCACGAACTTATCTAATCTTTTCTGCCCTTCATATTGACAACGGAAGTCCTTGAGAAGTTCTATTAGTGTCCACAAAACTTTCTTCTCTATTTTTTTCTTCAAAACAGGCTACCCACTTTCCATTACTTTGCAATAACACAAATACAAAGTTCACAACAGTGTTCTTAACAGGACCACGCACAAGAAGGGGATTAGAAAAGATGTCATCCTTGCATCCGTAGGAAACCCAGAACTCGATATCGAGAACCTACTATAGGGCACAAACCTACAGACACTCAACCTAACATAAAGAAGTTCAAAGCCAACATGACAAAAACACAAACCGAACAACATCTAGATTAAACATCTTTACGAGCAGTGCTGAGCAACTTCACGGGCCTTCGATCATCGGCATGGCCACCGTCTGGCGAGGCAGGGGCGGAGCCAGGATTTAGGTATAGGGGGGCGAGGCATCGGCGGAGCCAAAAAAAACATTTGGTAGACGAGCAAGTAAATGAAGTGTTTTCCTTTCAAATATCTTTCAACATTAACCTTGCCAAGTCAATAGCAGAGAAATCTCAAATTTAGAGCCTTAACGCCTCATTCTTTCTTTTTTTGCGAGGAAAGCGCCTCATTCTTTGACAGTTTATTTAATAGGAGTATCAAATTATAATTTGTACGGAGTATATACATGTTGTAGACAAAATTGTTGGATTTTCTTGTAGCAGTTCTACCAGAACGGCAAATCGTTGCTGATTGGCTAGGCTAGCATTTCTACCAGATTTGATAGTTGTGCACACACGTGAACATCTACAGTATACGGCATAATGATATCAGCGTACCTCCAGATTTAAGTCCTTGATTGAGGAGGTCGACGACGGTTAGCGCAGCAGTCGGCAAGGAGAACACCATTACTAGATCGCTGTCCTGTTCTGCTAGAAGCTGGCGTTTGGTGTACACGAGGCGGCAGGCTCCATGGTAGATCGATGGGAGAAGAATCAGATTTACTATTGCTTTAGGGATTTAGGAAAAGGAGACGATTAGATTTATTTTAGGGGAGATGAATAAGATACGCACTTGCCTCTCGGGGCAAACAGAGTGCAGGTATCGGGAAAATAATTGAGCTCCAAGCCTAAACTGGGCCGATTAGTGGGCTTCGATGTCTACAGGGCTACAGATGCGCCTGAATAGCTACTTTGGATGGGCCTGTAGTGCTAATGCGATGATTATCAGCGTTGATTAGGGAGCGACTACTGCTAATACGTCGACCGAATCGTTAGGGGGGCGATCCATTGGGGGGGGGGGGGACGTCTGACCCCTGCTCGCCCCCTCCCACCCCTGTCTCCGCCCCTGTGGCGAGGAGATGCCTGCTGAATCGCCCTCACACAGCAGCCTTCTCCGTGATCTATGGGGGGAAAGAAGGGGGCTAGGCTGATCCAAAAGAGGCCCTACAAGCCGCCTGATCATTCCCTCAGCTTTTTTCAGCTGAAACTTGGCCCAGTCGTCCCTAATGAAATGCAATGCGTTATAGCCTATTTCTGTTAATTCTCTGGCTGCTTAATTCACCATCAAAAATATTCCTTAGGGCATGTACAATGGGCTGATGTCAGCCTTCTCTTACGTCTACCACGTAAGATTGAGGAGAGAGAAAGAAGAAAGAGAAGGTTGTCTTTCCTTAGCTAAAGGATGATTTCTTATGAAATAAGAGAAGACTATTTTCCCATTGTACCATTTATCTTTCCTTAGCCACATAATTTTCTACTAAAAATAATTAATTCTCATTTATTGTAAGGGATGATAATAAGGGATAATGCATTGTACCTCTAATATTTAGCGTCTTCTCTAGATGACGTGGACTACTAAGAGAAGGTATGTCTTCCCTACCATTGCACATGCCCTTACATTTCAAAAAAAAAGTATTCCTTCAATCTCGAGTTCAGGATCATCAGCTTACTTTTCAGCAAAAGAAGGATCAAATGTCACCAGTTCCGCTATTGTCATCTCATATTGCAATACCGCGGTTTCCCAGCCTGCAGCTTGTCCCACAAACATAGCATCTGCCTTGGTGATTGGTAATGCGGGGTGTAGTAGTCGTCTATGCATCCAAACTGTCAGAACTTGACACGGTGGACGTATACGACAGGTTGGATTTGTAGAAACGCTCCACCCACATTCCCATGCTCACGTCTTTCATTTTGAGAGGCTGCGCACAAACGAATGTGAATTAGACCCCTGCCAGAATTTATGTTCAGGTTATCGTTTTTCTGAACCAAGTTCAACAATGGGTTTTCTATCGACATTTTCAGGAGTGCTATACGAGCTCAAAGATGATCTTAAGGTTCCAACCTATTTTAAAACAACACAACAATGTGTTTTCTATTGACATTTTCAGGAGTAAATTATTTTATGCAAATAGTTGACTCAAGAATTTCCATAACATGCAAGCCAGAAGCAATCATCTGATCTTATCCTTAATTTATGGTTGGTAAATTCTGATACAATGGAATCTACGATGTCAGAAGGTATAACATATCCAGGACATTTGAATATGTTGGATAAACCTCTTCTGGCCACTCCTGCAAATTACAATAGATAGACAAAAAAAAAAATTTGGTAGCATAACCATGCAAAGCCGAGATAAGTAGACTTCCACCTAGTAACACGTCTACATAATTCGATATTACTTTGGTAGGCCCTAAACTGTTCAAATTCAGACTAGTTGTGTACAGAAATATATGGTGTAAAAAATATGCTAGGAGGTCCTAGGCAGCAACACAGAGTAAACTGTCGATTATCCAACAGATTTATTCTAGTTCTAAAAAGCAACTGTCCAAGTACAATACCTACTAGAACAAAGAACTGCATCTATTACAGAACCTCTGGCGTACAGCAACTACAGTGCTACTAATAAATCATTCCATTCTCAGTATATTATAAGAGAAATGGTCAAGAACATTACATCATAATCATATTGTACTACTCCCTCCGATCCAAATTAATTGACTCAACTTTGCCTAGATATGGATGTATCTAGACGCGTTTGTTGACTAGATACATCAATATCTAGACAAAAGTTGAGTCAATTAATATGAATGGTTCAGTGGTTCAAGTATTCCATTTTGAATATGGATAGGAATGAAAGTAGGATAAGACGAGATTGAGTTGACTCTTTCATCAAGGAAGTTAGCTGAGGCAATAGAATTACTAAATAAGTTAAGTAAGAAGTCACTTCTTACTCTTTAGTGCTTGACATATGAACAACAGAACATGTCGGAGGGAGTACTATATTTGCATTCAGAGGGGATCTAGACCAAACAAAAGGTGGTAATGCATGTATATCTCATCTCAGTAAAACAATAACATCAATATGTAATAAAATAGTTCCTTAGTTCAACTATGAAACAAAGTATCAAAACAGCTTCACATGTTGTATGCACTGATAATGATGTATTCAAAAGATTCAAGGCAACAACTTCCTGAGCACATGCAAAAAAACTTATTATACTGAACCAAAGCCAGCAACATGGAGACATTAGTATGAAACAGATTCGCAGTGAGAATATGATATGTCCCACAGAAGTCACCATGATTTAGTCTCTTTAACCTGTCGGCTTAGGCAAACCCAGGTCTTATAGCATTGGCATGTAGTCAATGCCCCAAAAAATATGTCTCCTTTTTCTACTCCATGTTCACTTCATCTGCCATGCTGCAGAGAACAAAATCCATCAGCTCAAGACCATAGATAGAAGTGCACCGCTAAGATTTGTCAGTATGGCCGCAGGATGGGTCTACAAAATTTACCAGCGCAACAAAAAATTGGTCCACAATGTTCGAGGACTTGTGGGCAGCGGACATCCATGTCTTCCACACAGCCATACATTCAGCGAAATGGTTCTCTGCTGACAGGATGCCGATGAAAATCTCGACTGGCTCGTCTGGTAGGGGAGGAACTTGCCAGATTGGGTGTTTCTGCAGTGCAAAGCTAGCACGTGTAGTGGGAAACTCTGATTACACATCATTATCTCGTTATAGTAAAGTGTCTCGTCTCATTTCCCAAACAGGAGGGGTGTCATAGACCCATAGGTTGGATCAGCAAATGCATTTCTGTGTGTCGTATTCCGCATCTGTGTCTCAGGGACAGAAGACTTACAGCAAAGATGGAGATCTCACTGATTACCAGTGACAAGTTCATACAATCACTTCAATCTGCAGATAGTCGTCAGGGTTAGCTTCCCTGTCCCAGCGGCATCAAGAGAGCGAGATACAACTTTTTCTTCTTACAAAGCTTGTGCGGGTTTTTCAACAGTTTAATGCTTGCTTTCTTCTCACCAGACATCAGGACACGGGCAATGGTAAAATCATCCCCCTTCTCCAACGCAAACTGCCATTCCCTTGCCGTGATGTAGAACCAATCTTTGTTTGAAGATGTAGTCGCCTTCACCTCCACATACTGTATCAAATTATCTCCACGGGTGATGACAAGATCATAAGGAAGTCCGGATTCGGTTTCTCCATTCACCCAGTTGACATTTTTGGACCCTAGCCGATCAACAAAATGTTTGTAAGCCAGAGCTTCACCAACCCTGCCGGTTCTTAGTAATTCTGCTGCGTCTGGACCGCCCCTATGGAGCCTACCCCTACCTTTTGAAGCATTGGACGTTTTATCATTGAAGTCTATTACGTCAGTATCGATAATTTCACTGGGTGAACCAGTCCCCAAGTCTATATAAGAAGGTGCATTGTCCGAGTTAATGGAAATCACCATCTGAGGCTCATCCAAGGTTGCCACTGTACTTTCTGTGTGTACCGGACTTCCTACCATTATATCCTCTTCTATAAGCCAATCCTCTTCGAGGTGAACAGGAAACCAATTATCTTTTGTGTTTGAGCACTCAACATCATTCACCTTTATCTCGTGCAGGAGTTCGTGCTTACTTCTGTGAGATGTTCTAAAATCAGGCGTTGTTCTCCCAATATTAGATGGCCAACTTGAAACAGCTCCATCTGACCTCTGATGCTTGGGAGTATTTATATCACAGGCAGAAGATGATTCGACTGGTTTGGAATCAACACACTGGTCAGCTACAAACGAGGAAGAGAAGGACCAAACTGCTTCCTGTTCAGGCAACACAGGCATATTCTGATTATTACTGATAAACGACTCAACTTTTTCAGCTGGGGTGCCAGATTCTGCCATGGTTTTGACCATGTGCAGAAAATTCGCAAAGTGCAGATCAGGGGATCCATCAAAGAAAAGTCTTGAAATTTCCAGAAACAATGAATGTGAATCAGCTTCTTTCGTAGCATACAGAATATTTCCCTGAAGATAGGTAACTCATCAAATCACATGAACTTTAAAGCTCATGGCAGATCATATAAAAAAGCAAAGCCTTAATAATTGAGCTCATCAAGCATTCAAGCAATGCCTTGTTCGCATAAACTTCTAAAGGACTTAATTTACGTACAGTCAACAAAAGGTAAGAAGGTCATACATAATTGAGCTCATCAAGCATTCAAACAGACTTGATTTAAGTATCTAACAAGTATTAACAACCAATTGTTGGTGATTGCCAGTTACTGATACAATTTATTGAAATTCGGTGGTGCCATATGGGAGGACCTGAGAATGCAGAATTAAAATAACTAAGCAAGCAATTATCCATCATAATAACCTTATAAATATGCAGGCAATAACAAGAAACTGGTAGCAAGGAGGTCATCACTTGCACTAGTTACTACTTACTATCGTAATCACTTGCACTAGTTACCATTGTGGTGGAACAGAAAGATTAGTACTAACCTGCAAAAGACAATGGCATTTGAATCTTCTCTTAGAAGAACTCACATGGCCTTTGAGCATATACTTGTGGAATAACTTTTCAACAACAATAATCTGAAGTTTGCTAAGATTCATGATCTCATTTTGCTGAAAATTCATATAAGCATCATTATGCATCTTATAGATGTAACGTTGCATATATGGTAAGAGTCCACAGATCAAAGTAGCCTTTTCCCTGTTGTCAGCCGTGCCATAGAATATTGCTTCACGATACACAACCTATATAAAAGCAACAAAGGTTGATGAGAATCATACTTAGCAGGACTACCAGTTAAGGATATGCCACTCCCTAAGCCAAATTTATGGGTAAAACATCACCTAAAACATTAGTAAATATAATATGCATCTGGTGCACTTGCAGAATTGGTAAAAAGAAGTATATACTTTCAAATATGCATCTTCCAATGTCAAGTATGTTACAATTTACTCCCTCCGTTCCTATATATAGTGCCTATTGTTTTTTCGCATTTGTTTCAGATTGTAAGCGCAAAGCTGTGTTTATTTTGCAAAACCCCCCTTCCACCGATTTACTCAAGTGCTAGAAATAAGGAAACAATGAACGTACATCCTGAAAATCTGGAAACAGATACTTGATCGATCTCATCTCTCCCAGGCTGCTTCTCTCTCTCTCACGTCTCGCGCAGCAGCATCTCTCTCTCTCACGTCGCCTCGCGCAGCAGCATCTCTTCTCTCCCGCGCAGGTTCTCTCTGTCCCAGGCTGCTTCTCTCTCTCACCCGCGTCCTCTCTATCACGTCTTCTCTCTCGCCCACGCAGGTTCTCTCTCCCACGCATGGCAGATGAGATGGGAAACCCGGCATCCGCCCTTTCCATGGCGAAGGATCGTTGGGCCGTCGCCGTTTTCTCGCCGGAGCAAGTCGCCGACGTGGAAGAATTTCCACACTCTTGCGAGCACGAACCTTGGTACGTGCCGGACACGTACGCTGAAGATACAAATCGTTGGGCCGTCGCCGTTTTCTCGCCGGAGCAAGTCGCCGACGTGGAAGAATTTCCAGACTCCTGCGAGTACGAACCTTGGTACGTGCCGGACACGTACGCTGAAGATACGGAGGTTCCGGATTCTATCGAGGAGGAAGGGAATGATATTCTTGCCGGAGAGAGCCAACCTCTTGAAGCACTTGAAGATATCGAGCGGGAGATTGAAGCTGCCATGATTGCAAACGAGAAACAACAGGCAGATGATGCCCAATGCGTTGCCGAACAAGATGAAGGCGATGATATTGAACTCAATTTTGGTGTCAGGCTAGACTCAGGCGAGTTGCAGGTGGTCAAGGACACGCTGAAAATTTTGCTGCCAACGTACCGTCCTTAAACAATCATCTAGGAGTACTGCACTACTCCAGAAAGTACCCCAGAAAGTTATGAACACATGTTATGAACTTCTGGAGTAGTGCAGTACTCCTAGATGATTGTTTAAGGACGGTACGTTGGCAGCAAAATTTTCAGCGTGTCCTTGACCACCTGCAACTCGCCTGAGTCTAGCCTGACACCAAAATTGAGTTCAATATCATCGCCTTCATCTTGTTCGGCAACGCATTGGGCATCATCTGCCTGGCAATGATCTTCAAAAAACTGGCCTTCTTGTTTCTCGTTTGCAATCATGGCAGCTTCAATCTCCCACTCGGTATCTTCACGTGCTTCAAGAGGTAGGCTCTCTCCGGCAAGAATATCATTCCCTTCCTCCTCGATAGAATCCGGAACCTCCGTATCTTCAGCGTACGTGTCCGGCACGTACCAAGGTTCGTGCTCGCAGGAGTCTGGAAATTCTTCCACGTCGGCGACTTGCTCCGGCGAGAAAACGGCGACGGCCCGACGATCCTTCGCCATGGAAAGGGCGGATGCCGGGTTTCCCATCTCATCTGCCATGCGTGGGAGAGTGCCATGCGTGGGAGAGAGAACCTGCGTGGGCGAGAGAGAAGACGTGAGAGAGAGGACGCGGGTGAGAGAGAGAAGCAGCCTGGGACAGAGAGAACCTGCGCGGGAGAGAGAGAGGCGCTGCGTGAGGCGCCGTGAGAGAGAGAGAGATATGCTGCTGCGTGAGGCGACGTGAGAGAGAGAGAAGCAGCCTGGGAGAGATGAGATCGATCTGTTTCCAGATTTTCAGTATGTACGTTCATTGTTTCCTTATTTCTAGCACTTGAGTAAATCGGTGGAAGGGGGTTTTTGCAAAATAAACACAGCTTTGCGCTTACAATCTGAAACAAATGCGAAAAAACAATAGGCACTATATATAGGAACGGAGGGAGTATTTTTAACTACCACTTCCAAAGTCCATCTCACTACTACCCACTTGTAGGATGAGTAGTGGTCCGATAGAACATAACATAGCGTGTAAGTACAAAAGTATTTCCCATGAAAAATGCTTTGAATTTTTAGATCATTCCTTTGCCTTTTAGTTTCCTAATAATAGTTTTAAAAATCGCAATTAGTAGCTTATGGTATAAATAATATTGGTGAAGTGCATGAAAACCGCTTGTACCAAAGTAAGTTCATTGGTCACATCGTTACATTTATGCTAACTAGGATTTTCCAGTTCTCCTAATTATTATATCAAATACTACCTCTGTTCCAAAATGTAAGCCGTTTTAGAAAGCTAAAGCTTCCTAAAAGAGCTTATTGGAACGGAGGTAATAGATAATATGGCCTAATAAAGCGGGCTGGGGAAAGTGACCGCCAGGGGACCACAAAGTAAGTTCAGTTCTGGTAATGCAAGGGCTTGTTACAGCCTTCTTAAACCCGCTATAGCATAGTGTGCACCAGCACTTCGATGCAAACACATTTTAGGTTTTCGTATGATTCATTTGTTGCATTTTTTCCATGCTCCACATATTTCAATCATTACTCAAAACTTGAGACATACTCAGAAGTCACAACCCAATAACCAAATACAAGATTTATGTTTCTGCAAACACAGCTTACCACCACGCTTTTGCAACACGCTATTTAATGAACTGCTCCTGAGTCCTGATGGATACCACATGGAGCCTGAGTTTGTATCTAAACTAGGCAGTTAGCGCATAGCAAACTTATAGTTTTCGATTCTGTATTACTATGCACAATAGCTAAATGATGACTTACATACAGCATTTCCAGCATGAGGACTTCTGGATGTAAGGAAGAACCTGATAAGCATAACATTAAAGCAAGAATTATATTACCTTAGAAAGTGCTGGGATACCTAGGCTTTTCATCAATGCAGCAACTCTTCCATGCAACATTTCCTTATCCCCGGAAGAAAGCTCACCAAATTGTATGAAGTTAACATCACTACAGTCCTTAAAGTGCTGCTTCAACTCGTCATCATCTAACCAGCAAACGAGGCCAAAAGATGGATGGAGAGAGACCCATTTATCAACCATGGTTGGCAATATCGTTGCCTCTAACTTCTGAAGATAATCTTTCAAGTAAGCTATGTCGTTCATCTTGTCACTCAGATCAGTAGCCCACATCACAAATACACGGAAGACCTATGTATAGTGTTGAAACCGTATTAATATTTTGAAGGAGAACTCCCAACAGTCACTGCATAACTTTAGGCACTTCATGCACAAAAGCAACTCACCTGATGGACTACTTGTGAAGGCAGCACAACATTTGATAGCTGCAAAACCATGTCTACATAATCAGATGCTGTTGGCACTTTTGGTACAGCACATGCTTCCATAAAGAATTCACAAAGGCTTGGGTAGGCTGAGCACAGCATCCTTCTCGGAAACATTCTCTTCTTTCCCCAAAATAATTCATCTGTTGTTGCAGAACAACCTGTTGGGTCATTCCAATAGAGGTCCTTTGGGGATAAAAATTTACCAGGGACAACCTCACTAGATCGAGAGCGGAGTAATGGTGTAAATATAGAGGGGCATGACATGAACTCCCGCTTGATGTCAATCTTTGTATCAGCCGCACCTTCTGACATGAAGGTATAGAATTTGCACATCTGGTCCACACTGAAGAAAAGGCAGGTCAATCATTACAAGTTAATTTGACAAAGAAAAATTGCATGTTTGTGTGCAGTAAAAAACTACATGGTGGAAGTAGGGTTGATCTGGATATGTTCGTATTAGTTCTTAACATGGGGAAAACAATAGCGCTTTTTCGGCACTAATAGCATGATATATCACATCTGGAGAGTCCACGCTAAATTTTAGTAATTTTTCTCAGTATGGTGCTATTTGCAAAATAGCATGCTATATCGCGCTAAAACGGCAAAGCGTCCGCGCTGCTTTTTCCAGCCTACTGGCCCAAGGGCTCGAGTTTTCCTCCTTATAAAATGAAGAAGCTGCTTTATGTGTCGTGGTGATGAACTTCAATCAGCTGGTTGCCTGGTTCCTCTTCTGAATCGGAAGATTACATC
Organism: Lolium rigidum; assembly: GCF_022539505.1. Classification (NCBI taxonomy): domain Eukaryota; kingdom Viridiplantae; phylum Streptophyta; class Magnoliopsida; order Poales; family Poaceae; genus Lolium; species Lolium rigidum. Next base: position 400,482,375 of record NC_061510.1, on the reverse strand, counting down.
GCTAATGCTGATTATTAGTAAGTAATTTATGCTATGTTGTTGCCCCGTAGGATGTTGATGTTAGGCTTCTAGAAAATTGTAGACCTATTTTTATATGTGGTTATGTATTGTTCTGTCATTTTTGCACTATATCCTTTATTGTTCTGATGAAATCCTTTATTCTAGGTTATATATGTTTTTTTTTCAAAACGCTATTTGAAATATAGCACGATATAGCGTGTATAGCATTTGGAGAAGGCCGCCGCAATTTGTTTTAGCACGCTATTTTAAACACTGGTTGTTAAACAGATACCCACATTTTAATCAACCAGGTATTTAGATTATAGATGGAAAATTTGAAAGTGTTTAGATGAGTAAACTATATGTTTTCTAATACCTTGCATTAAAAGGAACTTGTGATGCTACCCATAATTTCAGGATCATCAAAGCATCACTGTGGGATACATTTGTTTTAAACCCAATGTCCTTCCTTAGTGATATGCTGGATACCTGTTCCACAGAAACAAAGTTTCCAAGGTGAGTGCTCATACAAGTTAACAAGGATAAATAAAGCCTTTTTGCTATTGGATGAATGTTAACAATAAGAAATACAAACCTGAGGCACAGCATATGGGGCCACACTACCAAGCAGGGAACGCACGTTTTCAAAATCATGAAACAAATCTGTTGCGTAATGGAGGTCATCATCAACAGTTGATGCTATCCATCTGAAGCTTCGGATACATTTCATAAACGATGACTCAACTGTTTTGTTTTCACCACAATGGATCATGTTTGTGAGACACCAAGATTTTGCACTATAATAATCATCCCAGAAGCTGTCAAGAATCTCCAGAAGATATATGCAATTTTCTCGGCATTTTTTTGAAGAAAATATTGATAAAATGTTAGCCAGTTCTGGAGACTCCCAATCATCCACTCTAAAGGATGTTACAGAAATATCACCTTGTGAAATTCTTTCTGCTATCGAAGAATCAACTTGGGATATGTTTTTCTCAACTTTCACTACTTGCACAAAGTCAGTCACACCCATCTCTTCAAAAAATTGCCTCCACCTCTTAAGCACAGATGGCAACAAATCTGAACCATGATTCATCAAGTAACAACTATCAAGTTCAATCCATCTAATTTCAACATTTTGAAGTAGCTTGCCTATGTCCACAGAATTTCCATATTCTTTACTGAAGTGAATGGGTTCATCAGCTGGGCATTTGTAGCCATGGTTTGTAAGAAAGATAGGTCTAGTCCGTAGTTCTGACACTATTTCTTCTTTTTCAAAATTACAGCTCGTACATGGAGACTGAAGATGAAGCATAATAAAACTCACATGCTCTATCATCATCTTATCGGACTTCTTAGCATCTGTACAATTTGGCAAGGACACAAGGATATGATTTTTGACAATTTCATGTCCAGACAGCTTCCTCACCCCAATTTTCATAAGAATGTCCATCAGATCATTTGCTCTCATTTCTTCCATGAGATACTTATTTTTACAGGACACAGAGAGAAGGCGTGGACTTACAATTCGAAGATTACTATACAGAATTGGGAAATCCTTCATGCTACTTTCGCAGTCAGGAGTCGAGTTGAGAATATCATGAGGCAGCCATATAGGGCCATCTGCTACAGAGCTAAATGAACCATCTGAAAGCGGAATGAATGGTAACTTTCTGAGAGCACATAAAAGATCGCCTTCAAGACTTGTTGCCGAGGGAATATTTTGAGAAGAATGCGACAACATCAAATGAAGATTAACAAAACAAGCACACAACCATTCTATCCCCAGGGACTCAATGCAACCCTCAGTTTGACAAATTGATGATACCATATCAATAAAAACATTTGCTCCATAGTCGTGAATACCTAAGGCCCTTGATAATGTATCAGGTATGGTGATATCTTTTGATAGATACCCAAGACCAAGATGCTGATGAAGCAAGTCATCAGAAAACAGCACTTTGGTCTGTTCATCCCAACCCCTGAGTGTGTTGCATGGGTAGACCCATTGTGAACTAGAACCTTCCAAAACCATGCACCGGGTAAGACGTAACTTGGAAAGGATTAAGTGAGGGAGCTTACAAAAGAATCCATGAACTTCTCCTGCTAGAGGAACGAAACTCATTATGGCTGTAACAGCTTTCCCAGGGCACCTCTGGAAGCAGGAAAGAGAACAAAAGGATTCTTGCGCGCTGACGAACAAAGAGGGGAATTCCGACAACAACCACTGGTTCCATGCATTATCTGCATCCACTTCCTCCCTGGAAGAAGGTAAAACAAAATCCCCTTGAAGAATGAATCTAAGACCATAGTTCCTTACAGGTAGAAAAGCAAACACAGGCTGTTGCTTCAAGTGAGGTTCATACTCTCCTTTCTCAGTCTCCTGCAAGGTAAATGCCAAAGCGATCTCTGTAGTGTGCACATCATGGCGTACAAGTGTGCCCTGTAACTTCTTACTAACTACCAACCAACTCATTATCTCATTTCCATGTGAGATCCTCACAATGCCATCACCAAGAGCCTTCCTTCTCATAATCAGTAGTGTGCCATTCAGCACATTCTTAAACTTGATACAATTTAGTCGGTGAAGGAAAAGAAGCAGAGATGGGTGGAGATCTGAAAACATGGATGCAATGGAGCACATGCCAGTGCCATCCCTGAATTTAGATCTAAAGGGGAGTAAAATGCAAGTGTTCCAGAGGGAACAAGCGTCCTTGTCATCTTCAACAGATAACATACTACTCAAAGAGCTGGTACTGTAGGGTGGAACTGCAGTTGGCAATACAAAACCAATCTGGCCTTCTGTAATGTCAAATTTCACATGGAAACCATTTGAATGGATCTCTGGAGCATCAGTTACCTGACATATTATAGACAGTGTTAAAAAGGGATGTAGAAGAACTTGAAACAAAGAATTTGAGTGACTGGTACAAAAAGAAATTCATGAAACCATAGATGGCAAAGCATGCAAAAGTAAAATCACGTGATTTGCAGCATTGCGATAACATAATAATTGGAAAATATTCTACTAGACCTACCCGAAATACTGATTTGAATCCAATGCCCTTATTTCCAATATAACCCCTATTGGCTCCTTTCTTTGTTGAATTACCAATATCACAAAGGGCTCTAATGTTCTCTGCACAGAAGCCCCTCTCGTTGTTCAGAACAATGATACCATTCTCCCGAAGAACGAATGCTAATGTGGGTTCGACATCCTCAAGATAAGTATTATCATCAGCATTTTGTATCTGAATAGAGTAGACAAATGTCAGCAGAAAACAGATCCCCATGCTCACACCAAACACAGGCACACAAAAGATGAGGTAAACAAGTGCGCACAGCAAACCTTACCAACTCAAGAAGTAAGTGAGAATCCTGCGAGTATAACTCTTGCGAAAGACAATGAAGTGCCCTGCCAAGTCGAGCATGCTGCTTCTTCAACAAACTATTCTCGGTGCAACTTGGAGCCTGGTCCAAACCAAACTCCTCACGCCGTATAGTCTCAATAACTAGAGCTGCTTCCTCAAGATTCGTTTCTCTCATTACTGGTGATTGGTTCATATTAATTGTAATTTCTGCCTTGGCTCCAATAGGACTTGACATGTTTTGCTTTTTGTTATTCATACAAATGACTTGATCCTTTTCCCCATGAAATGATTTACTATTATCATCCATCATATCAACATCATGAGGAATAAGCATGAGAGAGTTTTCAAGTGTAGGTACTTCAGATGCAGCTGATGTATGCCCAGAAGAAGAATGTGCTTCTGTCTTTGTGTGAACTTTTTCAGTTAAACAGAATCTACGGTAATCTTCAACCCACTCGGCAATTCCAAGTGACAACCCAATATCATGAAGCATGCAAAGCTGCCAAGTTTCTGTGGCTTCATGTAAGATGGCTGAATAGCAATTTTTGGTAACTGTTCGAAGTCCGGACAAAAGTATATCTGCTGCAAGACTCCGGAATTCAGAAGGTAGATAACCAAGACAATCAAGAACAAATTTGGCAACAAAATGAACAGTGTCATCAATGTTTGCTAAAATATCAGACATGAAGTTTCCTGCAGAAGATGGCTGAGACCTTTGTTGAACATGGCCAACAAAATGAGTAGAGTGGTCACGTTGTTCAGTACTCAGATTATAGGATCCCTCAGTCACAGATTTGCGTTCAGAATTAGTGTTCACTGGATCATTGTTGTTGTTGATTATGATACCTATTGCTCGTTGTGCATAACACTTCAGTAATGAAATTGGAGTGTTCGTAGAACCATTGTAAATGTGCAGCAAGGAAAGCAGCTTCACTGCCACTTGAAATGGTGAGCATTGAACAATGGCTTCTAAAAATTGGTCTACAGTGGCTGATGGATCTACCCTGATGAACTTACCATCCGTGGTCACAATGCAAGCTAGCTGTTGAACTGGACCTGTATTCAGCAGCCAGTGTATGAAGGAGCCCAGTGAAGGAGCAAACAACATATCCCAATGTGACCAAAGAAGCAGATCTGAGAGCATTGGAGCCTTAAGTAAACAGTTAACTGCTTCTCGTGAAGAAACTGTTCCAGAATTATAAGATGGTTCAACAGCATTGTCCCTCTGCCCACCAGCAATATTATGCTCACCTGGAGACATTCCGGACCACCGTTTCTCCAACAGCGAGATAGAAAACGTGACATTATTTGTTTGTATGCTCTTCCTCTGTCTCTCTGCAGAACCAACAAGTCCTTCGTCAGACTTGTATTGTGCCATATCAAAACTAATTGTTGGGAACTGCCTTTTGAGAAGCATAAGGAAACTATCCCCTGAAAAGTCCCCATCTTCTAGCCAGTTGCCCTCAGCTTGGGAGAGTAAAACTTCAATCTGTTGCCGCAGTACAGAAACTTCCAGGGACAAAGAACCAGAATTTCGCCCCTTCAAGAAACTACTCAACTTAGGGGGGAACTGATGACCATATTTTTCCAAAAACTCAAGGAAAGTCCCATGGCCAAGAGAAGTGAAATGCTTGGCAGAAAAATGATTAGTTACACATGTTTCACAATCATGAAGTGTCTTCAGGAATTTAATATTTTCCACCTGCAAAGCTTCAGCTCCAGATACTCCACAGTTGGACTCCAAATATTCAGTAATTCTCCTGACAACATCATCAGTTGTGGCATCTGCATGAACAAACGCCAGTCAAGGAGTATTTTTTTCTGTCAAACGGTGCAGCGGCTGTTAATGGTTATGGTTCCAGTTGCATATCACATAATGTGTCAGTGCAAATAACTGAGACAAACACGTAAGTGGGCATGTGTGCGTGCATATGTGTTGGAGAGAGAGAGAGAGGGAGGGAGGGAGGGAGATTACTCGGTCCAGGCTCATTGCTATCATTGGCTCCTTCAGCAATAAATTCAGCATTTTCTTTACTCAAGGGTTCAATTTCCATAACCTCTGTTGTGCTGTTAGGAATAGGACTTGATGACAATTTATTCTCACTAAATACATGGATCGCATCATAAATACTATCCAGCAGACCAAAAGCCATAGATCTAACCTGCATACCCATGCCACTGGACATTTAGATAGATGGCAAAATGCTACCAGAATTTCGTTGCAAAAAAGATACAGAAGGAAGAATTACAATCTGCCAATCAGGACACCAGCTATCCTCTCGAGAATATTTGTCTGTGCACCCCAGCTAGTAATGCAACTGGTGTACTCAAGATGAAAAAATCAACAGAAGTTGCAAAAAGAGGATAATTTTGAAGAAATTCATACCATGTCACTAAATTTCAACTCGACATTTCAAACGCAGCATAAAAAACAAGATTTTAACTCTGATAGTGTTAATGGGCCCGATTCACGGCCCAATTTGAAATACTATTCATAAAATGATTGCATTTTGTTTCTTGAGCAGTGCGTCAAATTTGAAGGTGAAACTATGAGAAACATATGTTGTATCTCCATGCTGAACTATTTTCAGATATATTTTTATGACGTTTAGCTTGTGGTTCACCTAGGGTGCACCATAAGACATTGTTCACATCAGGAAATTTATAGTACCGAGCATAAACAATCCTAACTTTGAGTACATTGACCCTTCTGATAAGATATTGTAGTGGGAGCTAGCAATTAAAAAGGAGGACGCACTTCTGCAAATGTATCTAGTTAGTAGATCCATTTATAAAGGCTGAAAAAAGGAATCAACTCACTGCAACATTTAGGAAGCCAATGCCTGGGTATTGCGAGAATATCTTTATTAAGTTCCTCTTTTCTTCTGGTGTTTCTGCATAGTAATCTGCTAGCAATTCCAAAACCTGCATCAGTGAGAAGTGCAAAATATATTAGATTTAGAAATAGAAAACAATTGATGGGATTAAGTTTAGAGTTAAGATGAACAAAATTGTATGCAGAAAATATCAAAGACCAATATCAGATAAATGATACAACCTAGAGACGGGATTGGGGGGGGGGGGGGTGAGGGGACAAACAAACACGATTACAAAGGAGCCACATGTTAACGCTGCTTGTTTCTTACACAAAAATACATATATGGAGTAGGTAGCTAGAGTTCACAATTATTCATAGAGAACATGAATTTGACCATAACTCACAACTAACAAGCCTACCTGTTGAACTGGAAGTTCACGGCATGCTTCTTTCCAGGTTGTTATGAATTTCTCCAGCTTAGCTGTACTTAGGTAGCAATTGGGTGATGCTTCATTCATTACCATTTGCACCTTTTGGCGCTTGGTAGGCTGTTTGCATGAAGAGCTAGGAGTCCTATTTTCCTGATATTTCCGTTTCTTTCCCGAATGAAAATCTGTATGTTTTCGTAGATCCTTCTGACAAGTGCTATCACCAGAACCACTGGTCTTGGCTAGAAGTTGAATAGCATCAACTTCATTTCTTCTGGCCTGTTGGAGGAACGAAATGTGCAACCTACAAAACCTCCCCAAATCAGAAAATGGAATACTCTGGTGCAAAATGAGAAAGGAAATAGTAGGAGGAAGGCTGAATGAAGTCGTTTATATTTCAAAGTACAGACCAGTACAAATGTTGGAGTACACAAGGGAAGTAAATAAGTAAGTGACTAAGAGAAAAGATACATACCCCAAGCTCTGTACACGCACGCCAAGTTTCTCCTTCCCAGAGACTGATTTTTGTTCCGCTAGATAATCCAAGAAACTTTCCGCTGTGACTTTCTCCTTAAAATTATCAATAAACTTCTGCAGGCAGTTGACAATATCCTCACTACTAAGCTTAGGCACCTTGGACAAATCAGCAGGTACCAAAAAGTAATGTACAACAAGTGGGTGCTGAAGAAAAGGCCCCAGCCTCAGCTCTTCGAACTGCCTAATGCCCTCGTTCTTGCATATCTCAACCTCCAGGTCATGAATAGACACAATTTGTCTTGCTGCAACATAACAATGGATGAATGCATTCACCTGACAAACAACAAGCCAAGTCCTTGAAAGTCAGCCAGCAGACAACCATGTGCAGTTCTCCCAAATATACTTTGTGATGATTTGATCATTAGAAAGAGAAGCTTTATGTGATGCAAACAATGAGCCAAAAGAAAAGCCTTTTCACGCTTACTGTAAAATGATCAAAACATCAAAGCAGTCCTATACTCCTATCTAATAGTTCACTACAGTTGATAAGATGCTTAAGTTGAACTGTTCTAATATTCTCTAGCATCTTTTAGATAAATTCAGAAACCCTTTACATCAAATACCCTTCAAATAACTGCAACAATGCATGTAATTAATTCTCTTTCGGTCTCATGCGCCAGGGAATCTTAAATGACGCCAACTTTTGTCATTTACCCCATGCTTCAATTCTTGCGACAAGAGCCTAAGTGGCTTACAATACTATACTAAGGCACCTAGCCATGGGAGCATATTTGTTAGATTTCCGTTACTTATTCTTCTGTTTCAACATACTAGCAGAACAAAGGATACTGCAGAGTTTAGTGTGGTTAAATTATCTGGTAAAACGAAAATATGTAAAAAGAAACACACACACAAGATAGCAAGAAGAAGCAAGAAATCTCAAGTCTGAGTGCAGTCTGCAGTGCACTACTCAAACATACTCACAGCTTTACCAACACAGGGCCACAATCTCAGCACCACTTCTATTTACAACTGAAAGCATAACAGGGTACTATGCAATATCCAGCATGAGACAAAGTCCATACAAGCAAAACAAAGTTACGAAAAAGAGAGTAGAATATAGAGGACATGGCAGCACCGGCACTCTCTGATTTTGCCTCATAGTGCCAACACACAGTCCGATTAGGAACTGGAGCAAGAAGATAGCAAAGTTACGCAGGGTTAACATTTTTTCTCACAAATTCCAGCTTCAGCAGTGGCAAGATGAAACCATTGTAAATTCAAAATTTAAGGATTGAGAAATTTTTGAAAAAAAACCTACATGTACATGTAAGTGTGATCTACATACCTGTAAATTTTCATTAAAATATGTGTTTATTTAAGGGCCGCACACACAACAACCAAAGTGTGGGTCTGTAATAACGAACACAGCATCTATTATAGACCCATTTTTTCCTGTAGCCCTCTAATAAACAAGTCTCTCTATGAAAATTTACAGGAACTCCCTGAAGCTTTAAAATGTGGTTTTACAGGAACTCCCTGTAGCCGAGGCTCATTTTGCAATATTAGAGGCCATAAGCATAACAAAGCTAAGAAAAGAGCAGAATATAATATAGAGCACATGGCAACAACAACCCTCCCTGAGTTCGCACCATAGTGCCAACACATGAACAGTTTGATTAAGCACCAGAGCAACAGACGATAGGAAAGTTTGCAGGGTTAACAAGGAAAAAATCTCAACAAATCAGAGGTTCAGTTACGAGTCGTATACAGCGCGAACTACCGCGCTCTCTGCCAAGCAGATTAGCAGATATACTGACCGTGCCCTCGATAAGGAAGAGGTCGCGCAGGATGGGCACGTCGTGGAGCCGGACGCCGAGCGATTCCCACGAGTCGGCCTTGAGCGCCGCGAGCGCCGCCTGGGCCACCTTCCACCCCGTCACGCCCTCGCCGGCCTGGGCGAGCTCGTTCCGCGCCTTACTCGCGGCCGCCTGCGCCCTCTCAAGCACCGCGTGCTGGTTGCCCGGCGGCGGCGGCGGCGGAGCCGATGCGGGCGAGGCGGCGCCGGGGGCCTGGGGCGGCGGGTTGGGCGCGGGGTGCTGGACGTGAACGGTGGGGCGTTGGGCGTGCCCGGGGGAGGGGAGGCGCGGGCGCAGGTACTGCTGCGGATGTTGCTGGTGGTGGTGGTGGTAGGCTGCGGCGAGGGCGGCCTGGTTCTGGAGGAAGAGGTGCGGGAGCATGAGGTTGTAGGGGTTTTGCGCGTACTGGTGAGGATTGGGGACGTAGGCGTAGGGGTTCATCCCCGCCGGCGGCGGCGGCGCCTGCTGCTGCGCGGCGGCGGCGGAGGTCGAGGCGGCGCCATGGCCGTGCTGCGGCCTCTGAGCTTCGCCCTGGCCTCTCATCGATGGGGTGGGTTTCGGCGGTGCGACGAGGGGAATTGGGCGGAGGGGTGGAGGCGAGGAGCGACCTAAGGCAAAAAAAGACTACCTGGCATTGTGGCATCAGACTACACAGTTTTCCAATAGAAACACTAACTTTTCAGTCATTTTATTTGTACGGTACAAACAGCAGCCATATACATTGTACCGAACTGCATAAATTATATTTCAAACTTAGCTTTCTCTAGCTGTACCGAAAAAAGAAACAGTAGAACCGTATGCAAACAACAGTCATTTAACAATGAAAATAGCAGTAATTTAACAATACAAATTGAGTATCACTTGATTGAAATTCAATACCACTTGCATGTAATTCAAAAGCTGTTAACATTCAAATTCTGCAGCAAACAAGTGCTACAACTGAATCAATCATTCCAACGTATAAAATTTAGCCATTTCACTTGTACACTTAGACCACAAAATAATATAGTTAGCCCCATACCACTATAGTTAACCATGTGCAAAATAATATCTAACGATTTCCATGCTATAACAGATGATGATGATAATCACGACCATGCCCAAAATACTATCTAAAGAGCTTCTATGCTAGAACATATCATCATCATCATCATCACAAGGTGGAGCCGTCAAGAGCCAGGTCAAACTGATAATAGCATTGTACTTTTGACGCTTCAATTTTACTTCTTTGTCGGTGTTATACTTGTCCACTTTTACTTGAGGTCTTGTACACCATCTTTTTTCTTTTGCTGCACACCATTACTTTTCTTTTGTTGCTGCCAAAAAGAATTTCCATAATTTGTTTACAAATGAACAATAACAACATGTACCAGTTGCCATAATTTCCCGACCAAGACATCCTTTTCCCTTCAGAATTTCTTTCCGAGCGGGGATAACCCTTTTTTCCATTTTCCTCGCCACGATTTGGTCCGCGCTGTGCTTGATGGAGTCCTTTTAAACATGGGTTGCTGCTGGCTTTTGGGTACCTTTTGGATGGTGTTGATGTGACGAGGAATGTTGTCAAGTGACGCACCTAATCCTAGTCCATCGCGGAAGGGTGATTTGGGCTCACGGGTTTTACTTGGTTTATAGGTCGCCCTTTCTATGGGTCCAACATCAGAAGTTTCTTTCTTGTCTGATAATTAAATGGTAAATTGTGAAATTGAATAATATGTATTATGGGCACAAAGAAATAAATAAAGTTGGTAAAGTCACAATGTGCTAGACAAGAACTAACAAAAACCATTGTTCAAACAGAGAAAGATATCATAGCACAACAGCACACAAGTCCAGTCCTAAAGTGAGAGGTCCACATGTAGGCTAAGAATTGCATACTCTTATACCACTTACGCCAACTTCGCCCAGTCGGACCTATGGGGACGCCAGCACGAACGTCTGCGTATGGGGCACCACCTCCGTCCAACTACGCCCCCATATGATTTGACCAAAATGTATGTAAATTTAAAATTTTATTGATTTTTCGTTATATCTTACAAATATGAATGAATTTTATGTAAATCTAAAGAAAAATAAACCTGAACTAAACCCTAGTTATGGCCTGGGAAGACCGGGCGCAAATAGAGATGCTCTACTTCAAGGCGGAAAACTTCAGTTCGCAACTAGTTGCCAGGTGCATTCCATTTCTTTTGTGACAAAAATGTAAACTAAAATTCTTGATATACATTGGGTTGTCTTTTGTGCATATGTGAAGTTTTATAAAAAAAAATATAACAATATGTGATCTACACAAAACAAATGAACAATATGTGATCTACACAAAACAAATGATGTGTAAATAGCACGTGACACTATTTACGTATGTTTTCTCTTTCTTACACAGGTCACATATTGTCATATTTTGGGATGAAACTTCACAAATGCACAACATACAACACAATGTATGTCTAGAATTTTAGTTTACAATTTTGGAAACTTGAAAGTGTCACAAAAAAATAGAGTGCACCTGGTAACTAGTTGCGGAATATCCCCTCTCAAAGCAAAGAAAATGAGTTAAGAGGTACTCCCTCTTGTCCCGATTTGTCTAGATAGCATGTACCTATACACATGTAACTCGGGACAGAGTTAGTAATATTAATTCGTGGTGATTTATATAAATTCACGACCACAAGTCCACAACAACACGAGAAGACGCTCCACAAAACTGGCGTGAACCAACAAGATTGCTCTTCTCTGCCTTCTGGGCTGTTCATGAGTCATGACAAGAACCACAATCAGTCATACCAAAATTACCAGTAACTTAGCTAATCTTTTCTACCCTTCGCATTTACAAACGAAGTCCTTGAGCAGTTCTATTAGTGCCCACAGAACTTCTTTCTATATTATATATATGGTGGGGAAAGAAGAGGGCTACAAGGTGTTTCAGAAGAGGCCTTACAAGCCGGCTGTTCATTCCCTCAGTTTTTTCTACTAGCTGAAACTTGGCCCAGTCATCTCTAATGAAATGCAATGCAGTATGGCCCATTGTTAGTCTTCTAGCTGCTTTAATTTTCCATCAAAAAGTATTCCTTCAATCTCAGAGCTCAGTATCATCAGCTTAAGTTTCACTTTTTCAGCAAAAGAAGGATCAAATGTCACCAGTTCCGCTATTGCTATCGCATATTGCAACACCGCGGTCTCCCAGCCTGCAGCTTGTCCCACAAACATAGCATCTGCCTCGGTGATTGGTAATGCGCGGTGTAGTAGTCGTCTATGCATCCAAATTGACAGAACTTGACACTGTGGACGTATACAACAGGTTTTGATTTGTTGAAACGCTCCACCCACATTCCCATGCTCACGTCTTCCATTTTGAAAAGCTGCACAGCAAGCAAATGCAAATTAGACCCCTATCAGCATTTATCTTCAGGTTATCTTCTTCCGAACCAAGTTCTAATTATGTTGTGCTAGCAAATCTACAGTGGGTTTTCTATTTGCATTTTTAGGAGTGCTCGACGAGGAGCTCAAGGATGATCTGGTAAGTTCCATATAATATTTTAGAAATATGCAAATTCTTGTCTGAAAGAATTCCAAAACATGCAGAGCAGAAGCAATCATCTGATCTTACCCTTAATTTATGGTTCGTAAATTCTGATACAATGGAATCTGCAATGTCAGAAGATATAACATATCCAGGACCATTTGCATATGTTGGATAAACCTCTTCTGGCCACTCCTGCGAATTATAATAGATAGGCAAAGATAAGAAATATGTGTATTCCAAAGGAACTTAAGTGGTAGCCTAACAAGCATTGGTATCGGTAAGGGGGTAGCTTGGTTGGAATATAAAGTGCAGAACCATAAAAGACACTTCTAGTGCTGCAGTACATCAACTATTTCCACTCTGAGTTTCTGACATATTGATTCATACATGACTATGTGAAGCCGATGAAAATAGATTTCCACCTAGTAACTATCAACATAATTCACATAGTACTTTGGTAGATTTTAGCTGTTCAAATTCTGATTGATTGCATACAGGAATATATGGCTTAAAAACTAGATAGGAGGTCCTAGGCAGCAAAAGAGCACTCCTACCATACTTCTACAAAGCAAACCGTCCAAGTGCAAATGTGCAGAGCCCACAGGAACAAATAACTGTATCTTTCATAGCAACATTGGCTCATACAGAGATTACACTGCTACGAATAAATGATTTCATTTTCAGTATATTACAAGAGAAATGCTCAAGTTAAGAGAACATCACATAATAATCATATTGTTGTACTAAGTTCGCATTAAGTGGGGAGCTAGATCAAACAATGGTCGTAATACATGCATATCTCAGTAATAAAATAGAAATCAATACGTAATGAAAATAGTTCCTTCATTTAACTATGAAGCAATATCTTGAAACAGCTTTGCGTGGTTTACACACTGATAAATGATGTATTCGCAAGATTCGGGGCTAAAACTTCCTCAGTTCATGTAAAACATAAACTTATTATAATGAACCAAAAGCCGGCAATATAGAGGCGTTAGTATGAAATGACAATTATATGTTCAGTGCTGCATTGCATAGCTATCAGCTAGTCAAACAGTTAATTAAGCAGTAACAGGCAAACATCAGATCCTATAGCATTGGCATGTTCAGTGCTGCATTGCATAGCTATCAGCAAATATTCTTTATTAGATTTCATTATTATATATAATTATATAAATGATTCAGAAAATTGCATCAATGTGCCAGGAAACCATTTGTAATCTAAAGATATTAACTAATCACTGGCAGAAAGAAAATATAGCTAAAGATGCAGCAGAAACTGCATATAGAGAGGAGTAGCATGTAAACAAAAACAGGGTAGCTTCTAATGCAACTAAATTAGCAGAGCCCCATCTAGAGCAGTAAGTATGAGCGCTCATGTTTATAAATAAATTAGACGGCCAAATAACTTATGGACCATTTGCTACAGCAATATAATGAATCACCAACTTCAACCAGATGAAAACAAAAGGACAAGTGGGGACATTATGAAATCAATAATTGAAGTTTACTGTTTACCTCATAAGTAACAGCCCATTTCCCATCACGCATTGGAGTATGGCGATAATTCATGTTCCCTATATAGAGACTTTTACTGCTCGGTATCTTCCTAACTTCAGCCATTACTGATTGAATTCTGACAAAATTATCATCGTCACACTTCATAATATATCTTGCAGAGACAGCACGGACCTGCGAAAGAGAAAGGGTTCGTCACGATGGGGAACAGTCAATGTTCAACACAACTGCGGAAAGTAGCAAAATTTCTATACAAGGTAGTACCAATTACACTTACCCCATATTCGCATATCGCAACAGTCTTTAGAACAACCAGATCATAGCTGTCCATGAATGGCACAATAACAATGTCCCCAAAGAATTCCGCCTCCTTTTTCAACTCCAGGTTTACTTCATTTCTGCCATGCTGCAGAGAAGCAAATCCATCAGCTCAAGACCGTTGATAGAAGTGCAGCGCTGAGACTTATTAGCAGGACATCAGAATGGGTCTACAAAATTTACCAGTGCAACAAAAAATCGGGCCACAACGTTGGAGGACCTGTGGGCAGCAGACATCCATGTCTTGCGCACGGCCATACGCTCAGCAAAATGGTTCCCCGCTGACAGGATGCCGATGAAGATCTCGGCGGGCTCGTCTGGTAGGGGAGGGGCTTGCCAGATTGGTGACATCTCGAGGTGTTTCTGCGGCGCAAAGCTAGGATGCGTAGTGGGCAAAGTCCCCGCGAACACCGATTGCACATCAAGGTCCCCATTCAACGATAAGCCGGTGGCGTCCTCGAGCCCAAATCCCTGCAGACACCACCAGCGACAAAATTTCAGCACGGTGTCAGCAGTGTACCGCCATTAACATCTCTCATGCTTTACATCGCTTCGTGAGCATAAAAGGGAAGCCACTTACAATTCGGTATGGAAACGACGTCACGTGTCGCCCGTCGACATTGACATGATAGCCCTCCAATCCAGCAGTTAGAGTGAGAAGAAACATGCGGTCCTCCACGAATGGGTAGGGCCAATCAAGAGAGGCCTTCTTGGTCCTGCCGATGAGCCGGTTGAGCCACCATGAGGTGGTGGACTCCGTGGACCTTTCGTCCTGAATCCACTTCTCGCACTTGACCATCCCATCCACTGAATATATAACAATTCAATCGAATTTATCTTTCAGCCAGTGTAATATTCAGAGAGTAATAACTAGAGATAGTATTTCATCATCAGAGTCAGAGAAGAAGAGACAGGGTGTAGTAGTATACAGTACCGGTCTCCTCGTCGGCGCGTGACATCCACCCCTCGCACCGAATCGGCGTTCCCCACTGCATTCGGTAGCACGTGTTCTGCTCGATGGCGGGCTTGCCGCTCCAGTCGCCGCGCAGGCGCGGGTTGAAGTGCAGGATCCTGGGCGGGTCCTCGCCGTCGACGGTCTTGAGTCCCTGCAGCTCCATCATGAACTGCGAGACCATGATGGGCTCGTCGCCCTCCTTGAGCAGGATGATCTTGGGGTCCCGCTCGGGGTGCGCCCTGCGGGGCGTGGCGGCGACGGTGATGTAGGAGCCGAGCGTGAGCCCGCACGGCAGCTCCACGGCCCGGCCCCTCGCCCGGAACTCGTCCCCCGTGAGCACGATCGAGTGCGGGCACCGGCTGGATTCGTCGAGCGGCTCGTCGAGGGGATGGGAGAGGGCGGCGCTCTCGAGGTCCGCGAAGACGCGGGCCCCCGAGGCGGCGGCCTCGGCCGCGACGCTGCGGAGCGAGCCGCCGCCGCCGGCGCGAGAGGAGTTGAGGCGGGTCAGGTCGAGACCTGAGACGATCCCCGACGGCGCCGCCTCCAGCGTCTCCCGGTGCGCGTGTCTGGCGGGCCGCGCCGGCGCGCCCCGCCCGCCGGCGTCGTCGTCGAGGTGGAGCGGGCGGGACCCGGCGGCGCCGGGAAGGGTGGTGAGCGGCGGCGGCGACCAGAGGAGCAGCGCGAAGAGCGCGTAGGCGAGGAAGAAGAGCGCCGCGCAGCCCTGCAGCGCGCGGCGGCGGGAGGAGGCCCCCGCCGCCGTCCCCGCCAGCGGCCTCCGCATTGCGCCCCCGTCGGCCGGCGCGAGCCCTAACCCTAGGGTCCGCCCGGGCGGTCGAGCCGGAGGAGGGGAGGGGAGGCGCGGGCGGGCGGCGCAGGGAAAGATGGAAAGGGAAGGGAAGAGGGAGGAACGGGAAAAGCCGAAGGACGTGTGTGCGTTATTCTTTTGCGATGGACGGTTTTCGGTTCGTTCAAACCGATGTGGCCACATTATTCTAGTCTAGTCCTGTTTATTTATCTGATGAAAAGCAGCGCGCCTAAATTACTCCGTACAATCAATGCGGCGCGCGTCGCTTGCGTCGCCTGGGCCGGGTGCGCCGTGACCTGGTCGACGCGCCGTGGACGCGACGGCTTTGGGGTGCACGGACCGCGTCCACGGACGGCGAAGGGTGCAGCAGCGTGCGCCGGCGCTGGGCGTGGGCGAAGGGTGCAGCAGCGTGCGCCGGCGCTCCCGTGCGGTGGGGCATTCCCTCTGTTGACCGGTGCCGCCTGGGTCGTGCGTTGAAAATTCGCTGGTGAATCCCAACCGAATTTCTTTTTAGTAGTTTTAGTTGAGTGAATCCAAACCGAATGACCCCGATGGAAGACGCGTGATGTGGGGAGAACGGCATCGTGATGTGCGAAGGTACAGGTTTCATGATCCCTTCGTTCGTTCCTATTCCTGCGTCCTTTTCGCACAAAGAGGAAATTCCTTGTTGCCTCGAATACACGTAGGAGTACATCAACATAGTTGAACACATGTACCTCACGAGGTGGCGTCCGGCGAGGAGCTTTGTATCTTCTCCTGTCCCGCTCACTAGAGGAACTAATAAAAGCTTTTGCTTTCCTTAAAAAAAAAATAGGAAAAAAACTTTTGCTTCTCAGTTAAAAGAAAATTCATACCCTCACTTCTAATTAGTTGTCGTAAGACCATCTCCACTCCACCGGCACTCCGTAGTATATTTGAGACAGGTGGTGTCTTTGGACTCACACCGGATGCATCCAATAAATCATCAATATAATCTGGAGCCCAATAAAATCGCTGGCAAAAACCTGTCGGCCCTACATGTAAGGGCTGAGTTTGGGGCATCGATGCTTCCGTCCACGTAGGATTTCGCCCATTCTCTACCACCTCCACCCCTCCTGATCAGCATCCCACCCCTCTGAATCACCATTGCCGTTGCCGCCTCCCGAGTTTTTGACATGTACCTACTTCATGACGTTGAGACTCCAAGTGCAAGTGTTGTGTAAGCAGAGTATTTTCCCCATAAGGGTGACTCGAGGGTTTATATCGAACTCTCGGGAAACTGGACAAAGAGTATACTATTTTTCCTTTTTCTAGCAATCCTACAAGTAAAATAAATGTCTTGTGTCCCCAACTCCACCATGTGGTTGTCAAGCACAATATTTCATGTAAACAAATAAACACAAGTAAAAATAAAACAAGTAGAACTAGACTAGATAAGATAACTAAGTATGTAAAGGAGTTGATTGTTTTTGGAGTTTTGGATGCAAATAACAAAAGTAAATATTTTTGTATTTTCAAATTAAAATAGTGCAATAAATAGAAAACAAGATAAAAGCAATATAAAGGTATTTCTTATGCTAAAAAGTGAACCGGAATTCATGGATTCACTTGACTATTCTCTCTTTAAGTTGTAGTGGACAAATAACAATTCATCAACGAGATATGAATGTGCAAATAATAGTATGCATAAAATCAGAATTAATATGGGCACCACGTCCTAACATAGAGATGATGCAACACATTTCTCTTATGCTCCACAAGAAAGAAACTTCATCAATCTTGTATTAAGAATTAACAGAGCATAGCCATAAGTACTCTAACATGAAGTTTGAATATCAAATATGCTACCTTGAACAAATAAGATCATCACTACTGTCACCTGGCACATGCATTCACTTTATCCATAGTGAGGTAGCAAAAGAAATGGTAAAGCCATAATAGATCTTGAACATACGGTCACTATCCAATCACTAAAACTATGCTACTCCATCTAATACACACATCACCCCACACACACTCTTGCATATATGTTCGATCAGAACAAATACTCAAGAACGAAGTACATAATATGATTAGATTTCATAGCACAATATGATAGAATAAGGATCTACCACGTAGGTATTACAAATATGGTCATAATCATGGTAGACAGCTAATATGGCACTAAGAACTATGAAGAACATGAGAGAAATAGATCAAACTACTGCCACAAATCCGTAGTCCAGAGGTGGACTACTCTCCCATTGATCATGGTGATGATGAAGAAGACGTTGGAGAAGGTGGAGATCCCTCCGGCGGTGATCCCGGCGGATTTCCCCCTCCAATCTTCTCTGCAGCAGCCTCCGTTTTCGTGTTTATGTGTTTGTGCGGTGCTCTCCTCCCGAGAACTCTTCGAAGCCATATATTTTTTTTAGGTCAAAATACATCGGTGGATGAAAGAATCAGGGAAATCGGACGATCAACAGCCGAAAGAGCCTAGGTGGCGTGATGAGTGCATTTTTAGCATGTTTTTGCATCATTATCTTATCAAGATATCATTGAGTAGTGGTAGAATTTTTGTATTTCACCGCGCTACTACGCCCTTTTATGCTTGTCTACACAGGATCTCAAAATAATAAGTCAATGATGAATATGAAGGTGGTCGGTTGTGTTGTTTGTTCAACCCGCCCACAAGGCTAGTGCATTGCTTCTTGACTCTGACAGTCTGACTACTTCGCCGAGACACAACACATACGCCCAAGGATTTTCGACAACGATTTTAGGATGAAAAAGGATATCTATTCACGCGGGTTGTCTTCGGCATCGGGGAGTATGACACATACTTCATGTGCAATAAAGATTGCACCCGGTTGTGGGGCTTCTCATCAGTTCATAAAATGCACGGCCACTACGCGCTATCTTGCACATAGAGCTTCCTTGGATGCAGCCGATGACTATCTACACATGTCGAAGTCAACATGCTTCGAGAATATTTATAGGCTTTGTCGGGCATTGGTGAAGGTGTTTGGGCCAGATTATTTAAGAGCACCAAATGTAGAAGATACAACTGGGATCTTGAGAGGATTTGTTGGGATACTCAGGAGCATCGATTGTATGCATTAGGGTTGGAGAATTTCTCAATTGCTTGGCAAGGGCTATATAAGGGGGACATACTATAGAATATACAGTGTGATACTTGAGGGAGTGGCTGACTACGACTGGATTTGGTACGCTTTCTTTGGCATGGTAGGAACTCACAACAACATCAACGTGTTGCAACGGTCTCTAATATTTGCAAGGCTAGCCTAGGGTCATGCTCCCTCCGTCAACTTTGAGATCAACGACCACAAACCGATGGTATCTACCCACCGTATGCTACATTTGTAAAGACAATCACAAACCCTACTACGGAGAAGAGAGTTTATTTTGCAACATGTTAGGAAGCATGTCACAAGGATATCGAGCGGGCTTTTTGTGTGCTCCGGTAGCATTTTGCCATTGTTAGGTACCCTTCTTTTACCTGTTCTGAGTCTCAGATGTAGAAGTGATGAATGCTTATGTGATCATTTACAACATTACCACCGAGAGTGAGCATGATGCACCATCGGATAATGACCATCCATTTGATATTTAGGGGCCTCTTGTTGAGGTTGAGCAAGTACCGACACAGTTTGTTGCTTTCCTCCACATGCATTAAGAAATCCGAGATATAAGTGTTCATACTCAATTTCAAAATGATCTAGTTGAGCATTTGTGGGTGCGGAGAGAAAATGTTGCATGATTCTCTAACACGTTGCATTGCAATTTATTTGAATTCTTGTTTGAATAATTTAATTTGTTTGCTTAAACCAAAGGTAAATTGTATGTGTCTCTACGCTATGGTGGAAGATTATTGGAATTTTATCTATTATAGACCCAACCTGTTTAATTTAGTCCATAATTTCTGAAAATCCTAAAGAGTCAATTGGTCCATTCATGCATGGCAAAGGGTGGGATAAAATATTAGTCCCATCTTGCTAGTTTAGAGAGAGAGTTAAACTTCTTATTATAAGGGAGGGTTCTCCACATGTTGGACAGACCGTACTTCAATTCATTCTCCTAGCAATTTGTTTAGGCTCATTGTTAGATAATATATTACTCTTACCAATCAGTTTGAACTTGTTGCTTATGTACTCTATGGTGTTTCTCATGTCTAATTTAATCTCAACATTTTTAGTTATGTTTTATCTACTGCTTTCATCGATTAAATTATGGAGAAAATTGCTAATATTTCTAACAGAAACTGATCTTTTTTACAGATTATTTGTATGGCTACACATTAAATCCGTGAATGGTGTCGCGACAGGCGCTTATGAATTTTGAATTTTGGGTGGAAGCATACTAGAGGATTACAAGATGCATGGGGTACTTATGCTTTCAAATTTTCGGCCAGTTGATTTTCATGTACAGCATGTGCAACCCATGAACTGTATCCATTGCATCTCTTGATAAAAAAGTTATGTGCATTGATGCAGAGTCCGGGTTATTCGTTCTTCTTTTGGAAAAAAAGGAAACAGTCCATGTCTAGGCTTTTGAGTTAAAGCCTAGAGCTAGAGCTTGGCATAGAGTAGGCCCTGGAAGACGTTGAGGATTTCGGCCTCTGTACAAATATGGACGCGCACGCCGCCGCCCCCTGGCTGCCGTCCATGAGGTAGACAAACCCGGCACACTCCGACTCAGCGCGCACCATCGCCACGGTTTTCCCCCAATAATCCTACACTTACGAGAGGATTCCTACGGTATGAAATCTACGGGCTGATCTGGCAGTGTGTGGGTGGTTCAAGATTCTAAAATGATGGAACGCAAAACAAACTGCAGCAGCCCCTTCCGCCCCCTCCCCCCCACGTAATCCCGTAAGATGAGCCCGTAGATTTAATCCCGTAGATGTAGCATTGCTCGCTTTCCCCACCCGAAATCCACATCGTACACCGGCATGCCCAGCCAGCTGATCACCCTTAGCTCGGTCTCCGGCATGCAGCCAGCCGGCGCCGGCTGGCCGTCCATCTCCACGAGGGTCAGCTCGAAGTAGTCGATCGCCGAGCGCGCCAGCTCGTCGTCCATCCAGCGCACGGCGCCTGTTGACATAGGCATACCCAATGGGCCTGCCGAAGAAGGTACCCGGGGTTTACTGAAGGCCCATCACCCGAAGAATAAGAAGATTCGGAAGCCCAAGATACTATTAAGGAAAACTAGAGTTGTAACAGGAGTCATCGTTTGTAATCTTGCGGGATGGGTTGAAAACCCTCTCGGACTCTGTAAACGTGTGTATTACGAATCCCTCTGCTCCGCCTCCTATATAAGGGGGAGTCGAGGGACAAAGAGAGGATCGAATTTACTGTCAACACAACCCTAGTTTTATATTCGTCGAGTACTTTTCGGCTGAAACCTTTGAGATATACTTGCCCTCTACATCTAACTAAACCCTAGTCTACAATCCGTAGGCATTGACAAGTTAATACCTTGTCAATTGGCGCCGTCTGTGGGATCTAGAGGCGACAAGGAGCTGATCTCGATGGCACGTTCAAGATCGTCGACTTCATCAGTAGCAAGCAACATCATGGACAGAGGTAAACAGATCGAAACTGGTCTTGTTGATTTTGTTCCTCACCCGCCCTCCCGTTTGGATGCATATGCGTATCTGGAGGAGCCTATGGAGATGACGTTCGGAAGATTCCACTTTCGCGTCGGGAAAGAGGGAACGTATCGTCTCGAAATTCCGATTTCGTCGGGATTGTCGGCGGTCGATTCCGACTTTTCGAACTCAACATCGTCAATCGAGTCAGGCGAAGAAGAGACTTCATCGCCACGATTCATCAGCACCAGGGCAAGCGAAAAGCTCGCCAAGATCTTCAACGACATGTCCTTCGAGTCATCCGCGGACTCCTATATAAGCGATGACTCGAGCAGCGTCGGCAGCCTTCGATTTCATCGACAAATCCACTACGATGGGCAAGGTCTTCGCCAATCTTTATGATGGTGTCACCAAACATAGCACAGATCTGACTACAAAATACCATCAGATTTATGCCATCGGAGAGCCAAGTCGTGATCAGGAGGAAACATCTGAGGCTTTTGACGATCTGGGAAATCCATACGTCGATCCCTCTAATCTGCGACAAGGTCTAGGCAGTAAATACGTCGGACCTGAGCCTCGCGATAGAGTTCAACTCCCGCAGGCAGCATGGGATAGAGCCGCAAGAGATATGGATGGCTCAGAACCAATGGCTACAACAGCCACGCCAGTAGAATTGCAAGCATATCAATATAGGCTCGCGCGAGCTGCAAGGGAATTGGAAAAACAGACAGCTGCTTTAAATAGAAGAAAGGAGGCAGCCTCCACTTCAAGCAGGCGAAGAGCGGAGTTAAGTCGACAATCTGGAACTTCGGGAGATAGCCACAGAGAAGCTCGGAATAGAGCAAGATCAAGGCTGCAAAACATACCTGAAGGAGAAAGAGAGTACTTGGTTCAAAACCTCAACATGTCTTTTATGTCGATAGACACGAGAGGAAACATCATCCCCAAGACACCAGAAGCTGGGTATATGGCGACACAGGCCTTTATCCTCGCATCAAGGCCACCTCCAGGAGATCCAAGGGAAGCACTGTACAACATGGCAATGGCAGGAGTTGGAGCCATGGGGACGACGTTTGCACCAACACCTCCCGAAGGAACAGCAAGGCAAAATAGTCCACGACCTGCGGCAACAGTAGCAGCAACTCCTGAAGGAACAAGTGGAGCAAGAGACACAGCAGCACAAGCAAGGGTGGACAGGGCACGGCAAAATAGAAGAGAACATCGGCACTCCCCAGAATTAAACGACGAGGATATGTGCGGTTTGCCGTGCTTCACAAGGAGAGTACGAAAAACTCGAGTCCCTTCGGGATTTAAGTTGCCTGATAACTTCAAGAAATTCGACGGCCTGCAAGATCCAGAGGATTGGCTAGTTGATTACCTCGAGACGGTGAAGCTAACTGGAGGGACCAGGGCAACAGCTATGCAAAGCATCCAAGTGCATTTAAGTGGAGCCGCGCGATCTTGGATCAAGAAGCTTCCTCCAGGGTCTATCGACAGCTGGGATAGCTTCGAGGACATATTCTTCAAGAATTTCCGGTCCACCTGCAAGAAACCCGCATCTATAGAGGAATTACGGGCGTGTCGATAGAAGCCAGACGAATCAATGAGAAAATATATCCAGAGGTGGAATATCATCAAAAACTCGGCAGAGAATATATCTGACGAGAGAGCGATAGATGCGTTTGTCGCAGGAATCAGGCGAGGAGATTTTGTCGAGGATCTGGGGAGAACCAATCCAAAAACAGTATCAGCGTTGATGGAGATAGCAAACAGATGGGCAGATGGAGAAGATGCTGTTCACAACAAACGGCATAGGTCACCAGAGGAGGACCGTGGCCGAAATTATCAAAATAGGCGACGATTTCCTCGGCAGTACTCGGGTTATGACGCGCCTGGGCAAATTTCGGCTGGCTTTCGAGCAAACACTGGAGGAAACAACAGAGATGATTACCAGAGGAGCAACGAACAGCGAGGCGACAATAGAGATGACTCCCGAAACAACAGGCAAAATACCGGGCCAAGGTTTCAGAGACCTTTTGTGTCCCCCGAAGAGATGATGAACGGGCCGTGTCAGATGCACTTCTTTCTCGACAGCAATGGAAAAATACAGTCTGGACACTTGCAAAAGGATTGCCGAAATTTCCAGGCAATGTTAAGATAGGCAGGACATGCAAATGCTCAAGCAGCGCACAGAAATCCTCAAGGACCTAGGAGTGAGATTCACTTGCCACCTCCTCCCGCGATTACAGATGAAAATCGACATCAGCTCAGAATAGCGGCAGACTTTGCTCCACCGCCCTATGTTGATCCAAACTCTAACGGAGCGGTCTCGATGATTCGAAAGGCAGGCCATCCAATAGAGCTCGGAAAGTAATCTCGCGACAGGTGTTTATGGCGGAGAAGATGCCACCACCAACGATCGAGTACCTTAACCGGTCGGGGCAAGATATTGGCTTCACAATAGCTGATCATCCACAACAAGTTCCTCGACCAGGGCGATCAAGCATTGATCTTACCAGCAGAGTAATTGCGGGATTCGATGTATCTCGAGTATTCATAGATGGCGGCAGCAGTTTAAACCTTATGTATGCAGATACACTAAGGAAGATGAATATATCCCTAGCAAACCTGAAACCGACCGACACACGATTCCACGGTATCACACCGGAGAAGCCAAGTTATCCGCCGGGGAAGATCAATCTCGACGTTCGATTCGAGACCCGAGAAAACTACAGGATCGAGAAGCTGGAATTTGAAGTCGTGGATTTCCCATCACAATATCACGCCTTGTTGGGACGGCCAGCATATGCCAGGTTTATGGCAGTACCACATTACACATACTTGTTGTGGAGGTTACCTGGACCTAAGGGACCAATTACAGTTAAAGGAAGTTTCGCACTAGCCGACAAATGTGACAACGATTTTCATCGACTGTCAGAAACTTTCGGGATGCAAGCAGAATACATGGAGTCAAGGCTCACAACTGATTATGATGTGCTACCAGATGTAGGGAGACCTAATAAAGAGACAATCTTTAATACTGCAAAGGACTCCAAGGAAGTACAGATTCACCCGACAGATCCAAAGAAAACGACGTCCATTGCGGCAAACATGGACCTCGCATAGGAAAGCGCGCTCGTCGAGTTCCTCCGTGAGCACTGGAAAATCTTTGCATGGTGTCCAGCTGACATGCCAGGAGTACCCACGGAACTTGCCGAGCACCACCTAAACTTGGATCCAATAGCGACACCAATCAAACAACCTTTACGGCGTTTTTCAGAGCCAAACCGCAAAGCTATGCTGTCAGAGATTGACCGATTGAGAGAAGCTGGTTTCATCAAGGAGCTGCATACAGAGGCCACGTGGGTCGCAAACCCTGTGTTGGTCCCGAAGAAAAACACTAAAGTCCTTCGCATGTGTGTCGACTTTACGTGTCTCAACAAACATTGTCCGAAGGATCACTTTCCCCTCCCGAGGATCGATCAAATTATCGACTCCACGGCAGGATGTGAACGTCTTTCCTTCCTGGATGCTTATTCTGGTTACAACCAGATCAGATTGAAAGAAGAAGATGAGGTCAAAACAGCGTTCATTACACCTTATGGCGTGTTTTGCTATCGAACAATGCCTTTCGATTTAAAAAACGCGGGAGCAACATACCAGAGGATGATGCAAAAGTGCTTAATAACACAGATTGGGAAAAATGTACAAGTATACATCGACGACGTCGTCATCACATCAAAAAAGGGGGCAACTTTAATCGATGACTTGAAGGAAACCTTCGACAACCTCGACAAATTTTGTCTCAAACTTAATCCGACGAAGTGTTCTTTCGGTGTCCCTGCAGGAGAACTTCTCGGGTTCCTAGTATCATCAAGAGGGATCGAAGCTAATCCCGAAAAAATCCAAGCTATCGTAACAATGAGGAAGCCAACAAAGTTGAAAGAAATACGACAGCTAACGGGGCGAGTCGCAGCTTTAAGCAGATTCGTCGCCGAGTCGGGAGAAAAGGCGTTACCATTCTACGCCCTCATTAAACAAGGAGACAAGTTTCCAGTGGAACGAAGAAGCAGATAGAGCTTTCGAGGATCTTAAACGGGCAATCTCGACACCACCGATCTTGGTGGCGCCAAAAGAAAAGGAACCTCTCCTGCTATACATAGCGGCTACACCTCAGGTGGTCAGCACGGCGCTAGTTGTCGAACGAGAAGAAGAAGGAAAACTCCATGGCGTGCAGAGGCCAGTATATTTCATTAGTGAAGTGTTATCGCCTTCAAAACAAAGGTACCCGCAGTACCAAAAGCTAGCATATGGAGTATTCACAACCGCAAGAAAATTGCGGCACTATTTTTCGGCGCATCCGATAATAGTGGTTAATGAGGCGCCTTTATCCAACATACTCAACAATCCAGAAGCTACAGGCCGTGTCTCCCTTTGGGGAATAGAACTTTCTCCTCGGGACATCACGTATGAAAAGAGAAAGGCAATAAAGTCGCAAATTTTACCAGACTTCATCGCAGAATGGATGGAGTTGCAAAACACAGGACCTCCGGATTTATCGAGAACCTGGACTATGAACTTCGACGGGTCCAAAAGGTTAGAAGGAGCTGGAGCAGGGGTGATACTCATATCACCTGAAGACGACAAATTGAAATACGTCATGCGGATGACGTTCCCAAACGCATCTAATAATGAGGCGGAATATGAAGCCCTTATACATGGGATGAAGATGGCGAAAGCCTGCGGCGCGACTCGACTAAAAATCTTTGGGACTCACAGTTGGTAGCACAGCAAGTTATGAACCAATGTGACGCAGTCAATGACAGCATGGTGGCATACAAGGAGGTGTACAACGAGCTTGAAAAGCTGTTCGATGGATGCGAAGTAAAACACATCAGTAGGTTGAGCAATGATGAAGCCGACGTTCTCGCAAATATCGGGTCACAGTGCCTCCCAATCCCGCCAGGGGTGTTTTGGAAAGAAATAGCTGAAAGATCTACAAAGACAAAGGCGCAGAAGAAGACGAAGGAGGAGAAAACTTCGGCGCCTCACAAAGAAGTTCGAGATAAAGAAGAGGATCAGGAGCTGGTGATGATGGTAGAAATTCCATGGATGCAAGCATACATATCGTATATCCTACGGAAAGAAATACTTGACGACCCAATTGAAGCAAGACGAGTTATTCAACGATCCAAAGCCTTCACAGTGGTCAAAGGGGAGTTATACAAGCGCAGTATTTCGGGAGTGCTGCAAAGGTGTGTTACACCCGAAGAAGGAAGAATAATCTTAAAGGATGTACACGAGGGAATATGTGGCCACCACGCAAGCAGTCGAGCTATTGCAGCAAAGGCTTTTCGGGCTGGATTTTACTGGTTGACAGCAATCGAGGATGCAAAAGAGATAGTACGAACCTGCGACGCGTGTCAGAGATTTGCCGCAAAACCCCACTCTCCGGCAGCAGAATTAATGCCGATACCCTTATCCTGGCCCTTTGCTCAATGGGGTCTCGATATGGTGGATAAGTTACACAAAGCTTCGCCAGGAGGATACGAGTACATGTTGGTTGCTGTCGACAAATTCACCAAGTGGATAGAAGCAAAGCCGATAAATTCACCAGATGCAGCATCAGCAATAAAGTTCGTGAAGGGTATCGTTTTTCGGTTTGGAGTACCTCACAGCATTGTCACAGACAATGGCAGCAACTTCACGTTGAAGGAGTTCAAAGCATACTGCGCAGAAGTAGGCATCAAATTGCACTTCGCGTCAGTTGGGCACCCGCAAACTAACGGTCAAGTCGAGAAAGCCAATGGTATTATCTGCAATGGTATCAAAAAACGCCTGCTAGGACCGCTCGAAAAGGCTCGACACACCTGGCCAGAAGAACTGCCAAGTGTTTTGTGGAGTATTCGAACAACACCAAATACGGCGACGCAAGAAACTCCGTTTTTTTAGTCCATGGAGCTGAAGCAGTATTACCGATCGAAATAGAGCATGACTCCCCAAGAGTCACAGAGTATGACGAAGAAATTTCAAGAAGAGCTTTAGAGGATGACGTAGATGCATGATACGCGTACAGCACGCGTCCGTTGGGAACCCCAAGAGGAAGGTGTGATGCGTACAGCGGCAAGTTTTCCCTCAGAAAGAAACCAAGGTTTATCGAACCAGGAGGAGCCAAGAAGCACGTTGAAGGTTGTTGGCGGCGGGATGTAGTGCGGCGCAACACCAGAGATTCCGGCGCCAACGTGGAACATGCACAACACAACCAAAGTACTTTGCCCCAACGAAATAGTGAGGTTGTCAATCTCACCGGCTTGCTCGTAACAAAGGATTAGATGTATAGTGTGGATGATGATTGTTTGCAAAGAACAAGTAAAGAACAATAGCAGCAGATTTGTATTTCAGATGTAAAGAATGGACCGGGGTCCACAGTTCACTAGAGGTGTCTCTCCCATAAGATAAATAGCATGTTGGGTGAACAAATTACGGTCGGGCAATTGACAAATAGAGAGGGCATGACCATGCACATACATGATATGATGAGTATTGTGAGATTTAATTGGGCATTACGACAAAGTACATAGACCGCTATCCAGCATGCATCTATGCCTAAAAAGTCCACCTTCAGGTTATCATCCGAACCCCTTCCAGTATTAAGTTGCAAACAACAGACAATTGCATTAAGTATGGTGCGTAATATAATCAATAACTACATCCTCGGACATAGCATCAATGTTTTATCCCTAGTGGCAACAGCACATCCACAACCTTAGAACTTTTTGTCACTGTCCCAAATTTAATGGAGGCATGAACCCACTATCGAGCATAAATACTCACTCTTGGAGTTAAGAGTAAAAACTTGGCCAGAGCCTCTACTAATAACGGAGAGCATGCAAGATCATAAACAACACATAGGTAATAGATTCATAATCAACATAACATAGTATTCTCTATCCATCGGATCCCGACAAACAAAACATATAGAATTACAGATAGATGATCTTGATCATGTTAGGCAGCTCACAAGATCCGACAATGAGGCACATGAGGAGAAGACAACCATCTAGCTACTGCTATGGACCCATAGTCCAGGGTGAACTACTCACTCATCACTCCGGAGGCGACCATGGCGGTGAAGAGTCCTCCGGGAGATGATTCCCCTCTCCGGCAGGGTGCCGGAGGCGATCTCCGTAATCCCCGAGATGGGATTGGCGGCGGCGGCGTCTCGGTAGGTTTTCCGTATCGTGGCTCTCGATGCGGGGGTTTCGCGACGGAGGCTTTAAGTAGGCGGAAGGGCAGGTAAAGGGGCGTCACGAGGGGCCCACACAACAGGCCGGCGCGGCCGGGGCTTGGGCCGCGCCGCCTCGGTGTGTCGCCACCTCGTGGCCCCACTTCGTCTCTCCCTCGGACTTCCGGAAGCTTCGTGGCAAAATAGGACCACAGGCGTTGATTTCGTCCAATTCCGAGAATATTTCCTTACTAGGATTTCTGAAACCAAAAACAGCATGAAAACAAGAATCGGCTCTTCGGCATCTCGTTAATAGGTTAGTGCCGGAAAATGCATAAATATGACATAAAGTATGCATAAAACATGTAGATATCATCAATAATGTGGCATGGAACATAAGAAATTATCGATACGTCGGAGACGTATCAATGCACTCGATGAAGCTCGGGATGAAGTGCTCTCACGAGTCACCAAGTACCAGCAGGACCTGAAAAACTACCACAGTCGACGGTTGCGGCCAAGATCTTTCCAGGTGGGAGATTTGGTCTTACGGCTCAATCAGCAAAGTACTGAAAAGCTCGAGTCACCATGGCTGGGCCCTTACGTCGTCACAGAAGTAATCGAAGGAGGAGCGTACAGAATCAAGGACAAGAAGACAGGGGTTCCCGAGAAAAACCCCTGGAACGTGGCGCGACTCGGGCGTTTCTACGCTTAGAGTCGAAATATAGTCCTCCTTTGTAAAAATACAATGTACTGAAACGCCCGCGAGTTTTCAGACGCACTCTTTTCCTTTTCACGGCACCGAGTGGGGCTGGAAAGGTTTTTAATGAGGCGGGCTCGCGGTGCTGCAATATAATAAAATATAGTGATGAGATACACATCTTTTCGTCGACACTCGGGGGCTTACGCCTCGAAGTTACAGCACATACACAACATAGATAAATCCAATGTGCAAGAAATATTTCGCCTTGGTATCAAATACCTCGCCAAATAAAAAGAAAATACAAAATAGCAATCAGCAAAGGAACAAAATACTCGGGGGCTTATACCCGTAAATATAGTATCCTCAATAAAAAGTTGGTTGCCTTGGTTTACAGCCTCGCATACACAACAAGGACCTATCACCGAAACACTCGGGGGCTTGAAGGAAGAAAAATATGCAACTTACAATATAAATACAGCAAAGATATAGTCCCTATCGATAAAATACAAACTCAGTTGTGACCCAACAAGTCGTCAATATTTACTCTGGCCTCTTCGGGAGCAGCACCCAAGAAATCAGCATAATGGCCGTCTGAAAAAAACTCGGCATCCATCCGAAGAAGGTCATCAATTATTTCCTCAGCTACTGGAGTGATCCGCGCATTGATTTTCTCAACACCTCTTGGCCATTGCCTCAGCTTTGAATGAACAGTCTCCACCACCTTTGTCATATCAAGTTTGGGATGATAGATTTGAAGCACATATCAAGTTTGGGATGGTAGATTTGAAGCATAATAAGGGTAACCTTGGCACTAAACTTATCGCTGAGCTTTTACAAAGCCATGGATCTTCTGCACATCCTTAAATTTCTCAATTAGTTCATGGAGAGATTTTTAAGGACATTCGAGAAACATAGCATTGAAAATCTTGATAAAGTGGCTGGAACAAAATTCAAAGAAATTCTAACTTGGCACGAGCGGTCTTGGAATC
>NC_061510.1:400426777-400451717 GCF_022539505.1 Lolium rigidum | reverse complement strand
TGAGTTTCGTGTCGCCAACTCGGGGGCTGCCCGCGTATATATTAAAACGGTCGGGTGATCGATCGTGACGCCTATTTACCTCGTACCACCTCGCTGGATAGTCTAACGTTCCACGAACCTTCCCATCACTTACCCGAACAATATCGCTAGGAATCGGCTCCCGATAACTGGCTTTCCATCGGACCAGTCATGGGCCGTTGGATTGGAAGCAAGCGGGTTGTCCGATCTGCTTCCTAATAACTGGGCCCTGCTTCCGTTGATTGCTTTCTAATAACTCCTCCCGTAGGGATCGGATTCCCTCCTAGGTAATGAGCTGGTTGTTTTTCTTGAGGGAAACGTGGCTCTGGCCATTAGTTAGTTATGATTCGACTTCTCTAGATTATTAGGAAACTAATTTTAGAAGTTATGATAACCAATATCTCTAGAAAATTCAGGTTCTACGCCATATACTATGCTTCTAATAAATCAAATTATATTTCCAAAGTTTACCACTATTGCTTCCCTACCAAGAAAAAAAAGTTTCCTTATATGGTGAACTTTATTTCCGATGCGACCAAATTTTGATATGTATCGAGAATATCTTGCTTAGTTGGGACAATTGCTTTGATTCCAAGACAACTAGTAATTGTTTCCTTATAACAATTGTTTTCAGGGTTGAAAAGATATCCTTCGAACATACTGGCAGTAATTTACGTCAAGTGAAAAATATATTTCTATTTGCTTCCCATATACTTGCAAATATTTGTTGGCGTCGTATCCTATGAATCCCCAACTTTCCTGTATTCCTGCATCCGGCTATCCTCGTCCACCCGGTCTGGATCGTGCGCGTGTGCTCATTCCTAGGTAGTTTTGCCTAAAGTGCCACGTCCAGCCCGTTTATTTTGCACATTAGCCCTTGTACATGGAAACGCCAAATATGCCAACACCTTGTATTATCCCTAAACAACAGGCGGCGACTGCGACGACCGCGATGAGCTCAGCGGTTCACTCGACGGCGACGGCGATGAGCTCAGCACCAAGTCTGCGAGACGCGTCTCCAGTGAAAATCCATCCACGCTCGCCGTTGCCGGAGTCGAGTCACCTCTCGACGGCTCCGATGTGATCTGCCGTGCCTATACAGGTCTATGGGAGCCGCATGTGGCGCAGGTCCTCATTCTCGCCGATCCCTGACGCGGAGGACGCCGGCGTCTGCAGCCTCCGCACCAATGGCGTCTTGAGGGTGCTCCACTTACTCCTGAAGACCCCGGCCTGCTGCTGACTCGCGTGAGCTGCGAGCACAGAAGAGGATAGCTTCATAGCTTGGGAAATTGGTCGGCTACAGGCTCTGAATTTTCACTGTTCTTGTTTACTGTATATAGTACTTGCAAAGTGTAATTGTGTAAGTTGCTGTGAATGGAAATTTGAGAAAGAACAAGCCATACATATTTTTTAATATGTTAACAAAACCAAGTGATTTATACAAGGGAAAAGTGTAACTCAAGGTTGAGAACATATGGAAGTTCACAGTGCTGAAACAACTACTTAGATAAAGTGTTCAGAACATTTTGCAGTGTCGAAGAACTGAAACCCAGCTACAACCGAAGGCCACAATCCAAGATAAAGTGTATTGTTTGGAATGGAAAATTTCCATCATGATTCATGTCAATTTGCGATGCTTCGAGCTTCCATACCTGATAGAAATACTGTAATTCTTTGCATCTACTTACCACTAAGACAAGCAGTTGGACAAAAAAAAAATTTCTGAGCCATTACATAAAGACACTTTGTACATCCATCTGTCAAATCTCATAATCGAAAAATGCAGCTATTGCTAACAAAATCCTCACAGACTTTAGCTTCGCTACAGGTGAGAAAGTCTCATCGTAGTCAACACCTTGAATTTGTCGGAAACCCTTTGTGACAAATCGAGCTTTATAGACAGCAACATTACCGTCAGCATCTGTTTTTCTCTTGAAGATCCATTTATTCTCAACAGCCTTGCGGCTATCAGGTAGATCTACCAAAGACCATACTTTGTTATCATACATGGATCCCATTTCGGATTTCATGGCTTCTTGCCATTTGTTGGAATCTGGGCTCATCATCGCTTCTTCATACATCGCAGGGTCCTCATCATTGTTGTCCACAATCATGAGATTTAGACAAGGATCATACCAATCAGGAGTGGTACGTTCCTCTGTCGACCTGCGAGGTTCGGCAGCTACTTCGCTCGAAGTTTCATGATCATTATCATTAGCTTCCTCTCGTTACCGGTGCGGGCGGCACAGGAACATCTTCCGCAGACTGCGCTACTCGATCAACGAGAGAAGGTTCGGTAACCTCGTCGAGTTCTACTTTTCTTCCGAGTCACTTCTTTAGTGAGAAACTCTTAAGAAAGGTTCCGTTCTTAGCAACAAAGACTTTGCCTTCGGATTCGTGATAGAAAGTATACCCTATAGTTTCCTTAGGGTATCCTATGAAGACGCATTTCTCCGCTTTGGGTTCTAGCTTGTCCGGTTGTAACTTTTTTGCATAGGCTTCGCAACCCCAAACTTTAAGGAACGACAGCTTAGGTTTTGTCGTTGCCTAATCGACGGTACCTCGGAGGAGGGATCCTCACGAGGGGGAGAAGAAGTAGGGGCCATAGGGCGGAGTGCACACGGGACGGTGGTACGCGAGTTACCCAGCTTCGGAACACCCGCACGATGACGGGGCCTACCGTCGCTTGTCTGGAATTATCTGGGCGCTTTCGCGTTGTTACAATGAGTTGTGGTTGTTGTGCCTCTAGGGCTCCCGGGATCCGGCTTATAAAGGCGCACGGATCTAGGGTTTACATGGAGAGTCCTAACCGGATTACAGACAGCCTAACTACGGTACAATATCTTGCCGTGCACGTCACGGATCCGCCTTCCATATACGTCGTACTGGATCCGGGTCCCTCATGGGCCTCCATGGATCCGGGTTACTCCTAATGTCGGTACGGATCCGGCCTACTGATCCTGGGCTGGACTTCTTCCTTCATGATCAACAAGAATCGGGCCGCCCGATGGGCCACATGCCTCATCACCATCTGTGGGCCACCCGGGCTTGCCGGATCTAGGCACTGTCGATGGTACACCCATGAAGTATACCCACAACAGGTTTCTTATTAAACCACAATTCATACGGTGTCGTTGCAACGGATTTCGATGGTTCCCTATTTAAAGTGAATGCAGCTGTCTCTAATGCATAACCCCAAAACGATAACGGCAAATCAGTAAGAGACATCATAGAACGAACCATATCTAAGAGAGTTCGATTACGACGTTCGGACACACCATATCTAAGAGAGTTCGATTACCACCTGAGCTTTCTTGCTTCATCTGCCCTCCAAAAGAAAAATTTCAGATACCAAATTGGCATCATGAAGGTTCATGTGATGGGTGAACTTCCATATGTTCTTAATTCTTAGTTTACAATGTTGCCATGTAGCAATTTTTTTTAACATATCAAAACATCTATGCCTGATTAAGAATCTCAAACATGACCATGTTTATCTTCCTGTACTTTTATATCTATGTTAAAATCAATCACATTTGCTAGAAGCTTTCATCATCAGACCAGCTTGATAGATAGCAGTAGCATACTAGGAGAGTAGCTACAACTGGACTTTTTTCAAGGACCAGCAACCAAATGTTGCTTGTCATTTTCATTAAGGCAGAGAAATGGATTTACAAGGTTTTACATTCGGCACAGCCACCCAGACCGACAACAGCTATAGCTACAACAAAGAAAACTACTCCTCCCTAGTTCCCACTAGTCCTCTTCTGCTCCCTGCGTGTGCCAAGTTCCACATCCTCAATTCTTCATTGGCGAGCTAGACGAGCTGCTCCAGGGCCGTGCTTTGCTCCTCAAATGTGCGAGCATTGCGTTCCAGCCATATCCTTCTCATCTTTGGCATGGCGATGGTAGCCACTTCTTGCCTTTGAGATTTCGGATGTCGATTGGCAGTGGCGGAGCTTGCCAGGAATTATGGGGGGGGGGGGGGGGCAAAACATAAAATATCTATATCCGGGGGCAAAGTGCTAAAAAATTCTCTTCTAAGCCTTGTAAAAAAAATTCCTTCAGTAATTCTCAAAAAGTTGGGGGGGGGGGGGCGGTGGCCCCCCTGACTTGTACATAGCTCCGCCACTGTCGATTGGTAAGTGATAGCCACCAGTAGCTACAAACAGAACAAACATGTGTCTAATACATGGGGCTAATTCACGTGTTTGCAGAAAGAATGTGTTTACAATCAGTTATAGCAGCATACAACACCCACACTCTGTTCCTAATACATGGGGCTAATTCACGTGTCAACTTGTTTCGTTTTCATGCGATCTTGATCACTCGGGGTTCAAGAAGTACATCACACAATAACATAATTTCTATGTAAATGGTGCATAATACAGACTCTAGAGACATCAATGCCCATTTTCTGTACTGATGACACCGCCTAAGCACTCTCAGGCTCAAGAATCACTGGATTATTTTCGAAGCCAGACCAAGTCGTAAACCATCGCATCAGAACAATCTTCTAGAACTCAACTAGGATAAACAGACTATCACCTGACTAATGTCATTCATCACAATCTGCAGTTTAATTGGTACACAAATTCAGTTAAATCTCACACATGCAGATGCAATTTCTTTAGCAATTTGAGGTCCTCACCTGTAGCAGCGACGGGACGGTGGGCCTGAAGTCGAGCTCGGCGGGCGGATCCATGGTGCGCTGCCTCCACAGGATACACCTTGCCTAGCCCCCTTCCATGTCGGTGGTGCCCCTCGGCATCTCCTCCAGCAGTAGCTCGACGGCGGCGGCGGCGGCGGCGGCGGTGTCGCCGACGCTCTTCGACTCTCTGCACTAGCCGAAGGTCTTGCCAACCATATTAAAGGCGGCGCCGGCCTTTAAGTTGCCCACGGCGGAGGAACTTGAGGAGGACGGGTGCGTCCATGGTCTCGTCGGCAGCAGGGAAATCGAGGCCATTAGTCCACGACTTGGTGCAGGGATCACGGGTGGGGTTTCAAGACGGAACTAGAGTTAGGGGAGTTTTGCAAAAAGAGATGTTGGTTAAGTTCAGAAGCGGGCGTGTAATTGCATTTTTTCTACCGACTCAGCGCGAGGCAGAAGATTTAGATCGCTCGGCCATGAATGAACGGATGCAGGGATACAGGAAAGTTGGGGATTCATAGGATACGACGCCTTGTCTCCATCAACATTGCTTCCAAAGAGTAGAATATAATTTTCTTCAAAAGAGAGTAGTGTTTGCTTCCAATGAAAACAAATACATGTTTTTAGAATCATTGCTTCGTACAGACAGAATCAGATTTGCATATATATGAAATAGTATTTGCTTCTACAGATATCAAAATTTGTTTCCGTGCACAATGATGGATCATCGGAAAGTTGTGGTACACATCCCTGCGACTATAGAAGCACACCCCGCTGTGACGACTCATACTTCAACATGGGCACCACTATGTAGACAAAATGTTTTCGAGCAGGAGCGTCAATGGGATCAAAGCAGCATCCACGAGCAGCAAGGATGGCACTGACAAAGAACAATGAGGGCTCATTGACAACCTCCAACCATCTCTTGTTTCTATAACAACATATAAAAGAGTTAGGAAGCATGGATTGCCATAAGCAAAACTGTGTAGCTATCACAATATATGATACTAACTGGAAGTATGGAGATGTTTGCTGCAAATTAAAATGGCAGAATGCAATACATTAGCAACCCGGGTGGTAAAGAAGGGAAGCAAGGATTATATGTGCCTTTAGAAAAATAGAATGAACATACTGCTGAAACAGTATTGATCCACAATTGCAGGACCGCTGAAACAAATGTATACTACTTGGGAAGCATGGATAAAAAGAAACATCAGATTCATGGTAATGAAGCCTAATAAGTACTATTTGAAAAAATAAAACTATTACAGTGTTGCTGTAAATTTGTGAGTATCCAATTAGCTTGGTAACAATAGATAATGGTTAGGAAGCATGTTCAAAAACATAAGCATAGATGTCATGGTTTGTTTTTCAGAAAATGGCAGCTCCATTAGAAGGAGAAAAGGTCTGTTACAGGATTAAATACAAGTCATGTCTTTGACAACCGAAAAGACAGCTTGGGGCAATTAGCCACCATCATTGTTTACAACTCTCGCACCTTCTGGCTTTGACGTCTGACCTGATGCTTGCCCAAGCAGAGCGCGCATCAGAATAGCAATTCTCGAAAACAGTTGTGTAAGCACACAAATTGCATCACAACAACCACTGGTTCTACGAAGAAGCACCTGAAATTCTTTTCACAAATACCTATGACACTGCAAAGGACTACGTTGATTTAATGTTAGAAAAAGCTGGACAGATTGGAACCAATGTCAGTTTGAGTTACCATATCGATCGTGAAGGACTGGTGAAAGCAGACTCCAGCCGGCTACTTAAACCAGAGTATAGCCCAATCGGCCAGGTTGCCGCCTCCGGCACCTAGTTCCGCCGACCGCGGGCCGCTGGTCAGTTCTGCCATGGCGATCTCTCCCTGCAGTGAAGCGACATGCGTGGCGGCGCACAAGATGGAGGTGGAGGGCAGGTCCAGATGGGAATAGCGAGGCAGGGCAGCGGAGGAAGCAGAGGCCTGGCGAGGCGGCGCGGCTCGGCATGGATGCAGAGATGGCAAGCGATGCAGGAGAGGAGATGGAGTTGCCGCTTTTCGCTTTATGTGCGCAATTAGGGGGCGCTAATCTGGTGCAAAGGTAAGCGTTCGATTTAGACGAAATTGACGGCATCCGGGAGGTCCGATAATTTGCTCGCAATCGGATCCTGATAGTTAGTGTTTACCTATTGAATAACCTCAAGGGAATCTATGCAGAGATCATGGTAGTTGCGGGCAGTATTGGGGTAGTGGAATTTGGTCACTGTAGGAAGGAGATGAATAGAGTTGCTCATGATATTGCTAGGCATAGTTACAATTTAAATTCTGGGTGTAATTGGGTCGATAAACCCCCTAGCTTCCTTCTCCAACCCCTCCTGGATGATGTAACTATTCTGTGATTGTGAGGCGGCAAATTTCTTACGCACTCTTTTCCTTACTAGGTTACCTAAGGGACTGGAAGGTTTTTAATGAGGCGGATTGCTGACCTAATATATTTACTTTTTACCTCAAAAAAAAAAAAACTTCCCATCACAGGGTTCTATATAGTCTGTGTGAGCTTTCTGTTGCTGCATTCAAACCAAACTAATCCACTGAAAGGATACTTGCTATGAGCAGGTTTATTAGTACTACTACTACTACTACAACTTTTTCTAGAGCGAAACACCACACTGGCCTCAGTGAAACATGTAGACGTAGAGAACAGGAACTCTTAACTGCCTGGAGAGGTGACCCAGAGGGGGACTGGTCGTAGCAACTGTTGTTCTGCAAGCCCAATCGCACGGAGGAGTACTTCACTACCTGTCCTGCAGCAACAAACACATGATCACCTATTCACCTGTACTACTATTATCCTGCATATCACCTTCAGAGAAACAGCACAATCCAGGTTCTGATCTTCGTGTGAAATTTGGAACGAACTGAACGCTAGTCTTTTGAAACATCTCCAACATGCCAACCGTCGTTGCCACGAAAATTAAGGCCGAGGCTTCTTTGTGAGTAGGGAGGCAAAACATTTGAGTTCAATAATGCTGTACGTCAACGGCATACCAAATCTTTATAGAAGAAAAACAAGTTATAAGTACAAGACGCCGGACATAGTTTGCGAAAAACAAGCCGGCCACCCCACACACACGCCCGACGCTCTAAAGCCTACTCTCGCGTCATCAGATCACTCCCTCTCACTCTAGCCAGTTTCCATAAGCTGAACTCCTCCTTGATCCTAAGCGCAAGCTGCTGAATTGTTGTGATGCGTTGTTAAAAACTCTCGCATTCCGCTGATTTGACTGAGAGAACGCCCTATTGGGACACGTGGAATACTGTAGTAGGTAACCCACGCAACGGTCTGTCTTTAAAATTTCAGACCGTTCACATCTCTTTCTTTATCCCAATCTCCTTACCTTTCCTTCACATCACAAAAAATCCTAGTAGATGGCAACCGTTGCATATGTCTCACTAGATGCCCCTGCTGTGTTGTTTTATTTTCAAGATAACACAACCGTGACAGTGTGAATGGCAATCCTAGTATTTATCATGTTATATCCTATGGATAACATTTTTGTTGTGTTTGATCCTGTACTTCATTTCTCATGGATGCGAGCATGCTAATGTGTACCATCTGGGTACCTGATGCTCAACAGAGTGTGCACACAACAAAAAAAAGTTTTGTTAGTTGCGGCAAAATCAACAACCTGGTGAATACAAAATTCAACACTGAATCAAACATTTGCAGGCTGAGTTTTTCAGAGTAAATTTCACGCCATTCGCATCACTTGAGAACTAACCTAGCGCCATTGAGCTGATCGCCCCTACGAGGAGTTGGTATGGGATATTGAGCGAATAGTGGCACGCAATTCATATAATTTAGCGAATTTACCAATGCAGCAGCTCATGCTTTACGGAACTGTCTTCTCTTCTCCAACGCGTCCACTACGAGGGATGGGCAAGTCACAATCAGATCCTTGAAGCCTTGGGTTGCCACCACGGCATCCATTGCATCCGACATCTCAATAAATTCAAGGCACGCATCCTTAAGCTTGCCACAGCTATGTTGGTCAGCTAAAGCCAGTGTGGCTGCCACATTGTCCACGTTCAGATGCTCGCAGAGGATGCTTTGGCAAACCAGCTTGAGCCTCTCCATGGCATATCTGTCAGCAGCCACTAGTAGAAGACGGATCATTTCAGTGTTGTCATCTCCCTCAAGGTGCTTGCGAGGCAGAGAATCGGTATAGATGAAATGGAGCAGTGCCCTGAAAACAGCAGGCTGCATGTCCTCGATGGTTATGCGGCTCCCCTTCCTCGCCTCCCTCATCGGCCCGTAGAGCTCCACTTTGAAAACAGGCGACCGCATGGCGAGAACGAACCGATGCGCTTCGACAGTCTCTCCTCCGACACTGAAGCTGACGTCGAACCCCTCTTTTTCTTCCAGCAGCCTGCCGACATGCTCAGCCATGTCGGATGGTGGCATGTCGATTTTTGGGAACAATCTGGCTTCAGTTACGTGTGGCTTTTTGACAACAGTGATAATGCATTTGATTGTGAGGCGATCATCCCTAAGGTATGCAGATTCCTCGATCTCACTTCGCCTTTTGAACTTACCAGTCAGTGGAGCAAATCCACTAATAGCCCCCAAACTGAAAATTCTAGGCCCTGTTTTATGCACTGAAGACGACAAGCCGGTGCACTGGTCCATCAGCCTCAGGTCGCAGGACGCCCGGACTTCAGTGTTCTTGCTCCAAAGCTCGAGATAAACTGAG
The DNA here is from genome assembly GCF_022539505.1 of Lolium rigidum. Taxonomy (NCBI): domain Eukaryota; kingdom Viridiplantae; phylum Streptophyta; class Magnoliopsida; order Poales; family Poaceae; genus Lolium; species Lolium rigidum. The sequence goes on along the minus strand of NC_061510.1, from coordinate 400,442,311 downwards.
ATGTAATCTTGGCATGCTTCGCCGTTGCCATCAGGGTAAAAGCGGATGGCCCAGTCTTGGCCGCCGACAGTGAAGATCCCGGACCGTATGTAGCTCTTGGGGCCGTTGCCCATGCCCCTATGCTTGCTGTAGCCCAAGATATGGAACACATGTTTGCCTTGGGCCACCTCCGGAGTGCACGTAGACACCGTATTACATGCCTCCATCTACTTACCAGGAGTAAGATTGCTGGCCGGAGGAGACAGAATCGACGCGACTGCAACGGCGCGGCGCGTGCAAATCTGATGGTGTGAAACAAAAGCCCATTAATCCCCAGAGCCGAAGGAAAGAGAGGGAAAGAGAGCAAGAGATGGGCGAGTCAATCGAACCTTCAGATCTCAGATGGTGACCGGAGATGGCTGCGGCGGCGGTGGCGGCGGCATCGAAGCCGGAATGGAGCCGCCTCTACTTTCTTTCACCTTTTGGGGGAGGAAGAAGACGCAAGGGGCCCTGGAGTTCATGGGCCTGGGTTTTGCTCTGCTTGGTACCCAGACTGTGTTTTTGTTTTTCTTGAGGGTTACCCAGATGGACATGGCTTCATTGACTTGATGCGTCAACATCCACCATCCATCTCTTATCCAACGCTCCGGATTGCTTCTGATTTTGAACTAAAAACTAAACCTACTCGGAATTTTTTGAAAAATATCTAGTAAATCATGCATGTTTCAATTTGTTTTTTTTTTTTGAGCATTCCATTAGAATCAAAGGTTTGTGATTAAATAGGTTTTAATTTAAATAGTGCTAAAAAACGTAAAAAGCTATTTAATCACAAAGCTAGTCATTCAAATGGGATGAAACATTTACAGGTTTCGAAACGAGACATTTACACTTGATTGAAATTTTTCATTTTTTAAAAGTACTTTTAGTTTGAAATCGGAGTCAATCTGAAACAATGGTTCTGAGATAGATGGTGGACGCTGACATCAAGTCATGGTGAGACTTGGAAGTAAGGCTGGACACGAGCCAACTTGGTCAAGGCTCGGTGCGAGCCGCGATTCAGCTCGCTCATTTTTGGCTCGGCTCGGTCTGGCTCGTTGTGCCGCCGAGCTGAGAAAACAGGCTTAGCCCGAGCTAGCCACAAACTCGGTGCAGCTCGGGCAAGCTCGCGAGCCTGGCTGGGGTAGGTCACTGCCAGGTGGGTCCTACGGCTGGAGCAGCAAGACGAGCACGGTGGAGCCTCCATCTTGATGACCCTCATCGCCGGTGAGACGTGGATCAAGGCGGCGCTGCGCCTGCTCTGCCGCAAGGAGGCAGGGAAGAAAAAGATTTGGAAATCCATGGCATCATGGAAGGAGACGGTGGGTTTCGCAGCGGAGAGACCGCACGCGAGGAAGGAGAGCGCGGGAGTGAGCTAGGACGCTGTGGCCTCGTCCTATAACGCCGGCGCTGGCGATATCCTGGGGCGGCGGCGCGTAAGGGTGTTGACGCGTAAAGCACACACCCGTTGGGAACCCCAAGTGGAAGGTGTGATGCGTACAACAGCAAGTTTTCCTCAGTAAGAAACCAAGGTTTATCGAACCAGTAGGAGTCAAGGGCCACGTGAAGGTTGTTGGTGACGGAGTGTAGTGCGGCGCAACACCAGGGATTCCGGCGCCAACGTGGAACCTGCACAATGATACGTCTCAAACGTATCTATAATTTCTTATGTTCCATGCTACTTTTATGATGATACTCACATGTTTTATACACATTATATGTCATTATTATGCATTTTCCGGCACTAACCTATTGACGAGATGCCGAAGAGCCGCTTGTCGTCGCCGTTTTTGGTTTCGTAAATCATACAAAGGAAATATTCTCGAATTGGACGAAATCAACGCCTAGGGTCTTATTTTTCCACGAAGATTCCGAAGACCGAAAGGGAAACGGCGTGGGCGACGGGGCGCCGCCACACTAGGGCCGCGCGGCCTAAGGGGGGCCCGCGCCGCCCTAGTGTGTGGGGCCCTTGTCAGCCCTCCGACTCCGCCCTTCCGCCTACTTAAAGCCTTCATCGCGAAACCCCCAGTACCGAGAGCCACGATACGGAAAACCTTACTGGGACGCCGCCGCCGCCAATCCCATCTCTGGGGATTCAGGAGATCGCTTCGCACTCCCGCCGGAGAGGGGAATCATCTCCCCGAGGTCTCTTCATCGCCATGATCGCCTCCGGATCGATGTGTGAGTAGTCCACCCTCGGACTATGGGTCCATAACAGTAGCTAGATGGTTGTCTTCTCCTCATTGTGCTATCATGTTAGATCTTGTGAGCTGCCTATCATGATCAAGATCATCTATTTGTAATGCTACATGTTGTGTTTGTTGGGATCCATTGAATATTGAATACTATGTCAAGTTGATTATCATCTATCATATATGTTGTTTATGTTCTTGCATGCTCTCCGTTGCTAGTAGAGGCTCTGGCCAAGTTGATACTTGTAACTCCAAGAGGGAGTATTTATGCTCGATAGTGGGTTCATGCCTCCGTTGAATCTGGGGGAGTGACAGCAACCTCTAAGGTTGTGGATGTGTCGTTGCCACTAGGGATAAAACATCGATGCTTTATCTAAGGATATTTGTGTTGATTACATTACGCACCATACTTAATGCAATTGTCTCGTTGTTTGCAACTTAATACCTGGAAGGGGTTCTGATGATAACCTCGAAGGTGGACTTTTTAGGCATAGATGCATGCCGGATGGCGGTCTATGTACTTTGTCGTAATGCCCCGATTAAATCTCATAGTACTCATCATGATATATGTATGTGCATTGTTATGCCTTCTTTATTTGTCAATTTCCCAACCGTAATTTGTTCACCCAACATGCTATTTATCTTATGGGAGAGACACCACTAGTGAACTCGTGGACCTCGGTCCATTCTTTACATCTGAAATACAATCTACCGCAATACTTGTTCTTTACTCGTTCTTCGCAAACAAACATCATCTTCCACACTATACATCTAATCCTTTGTTTACAGCAAGTTCCAAGTGAGATTGACAACCTCACCGTTACGCTGAGGCAAAGTACTTTGATTGTGTTGTGCAGGTTCCACGTTGGCGCCGAATCCCCGGTGTTGCGCCGCACTACACTCCGTCACCAACGACCTTCACGTGATCCTTGACTCCTACCGGTTCGATAAACCTTGGTTTCTTACTCGAGGGAAACTTGCCGCTACACGCATCACACCTTCCACTTGGGGTTCCCAACGGCGTGTGCTTACGCGTATCAAGCTAAATTTCGGCGCCGTTGTCGGTGAGATCAAGACACGCCGCAAGGGGAGTCTCCCACATCCAATCTCTTTACTTTGTTTTTGTCTTGCTTTACTTTATTTTATTTACTGCTTTGTTTGCTCTTATATCAAAAACACACAAAAATTAGTTGCTAGTTTTACTTTATTTACTGTCTTGTTCTCTATATCGAAAACACAAAAAAATTAGTTACTTGCATTTACTTTATTTAGTTTGGTTTATTTACTACTGCTAAAATGGGTACTGTTGAGAATACTAAGTTATGTGACTTCACTAGCACAAATAATAATCATTTCTTATGCACACCTATTGCTCCACCTCGCTACTACGTTAGCACTCTTTGAAATTAAACCTCGCTTTATCGAATCTTGTTATGAGAGAGCAATTTTCTCGGTGTTAGTTCTGATGATGTTGCTGCCCATCTTAATAATTTTGTTGAACTATGTGAAATGCAAAAGTATAAGGATGTAGATGGTGACATTATAAAATTGAAATTGTTTCCTTTCTCCTTAAGAGGAAGAGCTAAAGATTGGTTGCTATCTTTGCCTAGAAATAGTATTGATTCATGGACTAAATGTAAGGATGCTTTTATTGGTAGATATTATCCTCCCGCTAAAATTATATCTTTGAGAAGTAGCATAATGAATTTTAAGCAATTAGATAATGAACATGTTGCTCAAGAATGGGAGAGAATGAAATCTTTGGTGAAGAATTGCCCTACCCATGGACTAACTACTTGGATGATCATCCAAACCTTTTATGCAGGATCTGAATTTTTCTTCACGGAACCTATTGGATTCAGCTGCTGGAGGTACCTTTATGTCCATTACTTTGGGGGCGGCAACAAAGCTTCTTGATGATATGATGATAAATTACTCTGAATGACACACTCGAAAGGGCTCCACAAGGTAAGAAGGTAAATTCTCGTTGAAGAAACCTCCTCCTTGAGTGATAAGATTGATGCTATTATGTCTATGCTTGTGAATGGTAGATCTAATGTTGATCCTAATAATGTTTCTTTAGCTTCATTGGTTTCCCAAGAAGAACATGTTGATGTGAATTTCATTAAAAGTAATAATTTCAACAACAATGCTTATAGGAATAATTCTGGTAACAACTATAGGCCATATCCTTCGCTAATGGTAATGGTTATGGTAATTCTTATGGGAATTCTTACAACAATAATAGGAATGTACCCCCTGGTCTTGAAGCCATGCTTAAAGAATTTATTAGTACACAAACCGCTTTTAACAAATCTGTTGAGGAAAAGCTTGGTAAAATTGATATTCTTGCTTCTAAGGTTGATAGACTTGTCTCTGATGTTGATCTTTTAAAATTGAAAGTTATGCCTAATAAGGATATTGATAATAAAATTGTTACTACAGCAAACGCCATCCAAGTTCGAATTAATGAAAATATTAGATTGATGGCTGAATTGCATGCTAGGTGGGAAAGAGAAGAAAACGAAAACTTGCTAAAGAGAATAATGTAGCTAAAGTTTGGACTATTACCACCACTAGTAATGATAATGCTTCACATGTTGCTACACCCCCTACTATCAATGGTAAAATAATTGGTGTTGGCAATGTTTCTACTCCTAGTGCAAAGCGTGCAAAATTGCCTCGAAACCGCTAAAACCGCTGAAACCGCTAGTGATAAAGCTCGCTGAAATTTTTCAAAATGTTGGGGACAATGATTCCATTGCTGTAGATCATAATGGTTTAGATTTTGATGATTGTCATATCTCTGAAGTTATAAAGTTCTTACAAAAACTTGCTAAAAGTCCCAATGCTAGTGCTATAAAATTGGCCTTTACAAAACATATTACAAATGCTCTCATAAAAGCTAGAGAGGAGAAACTAAAACTTGAAACCTCTATTCCAAGGAAGTTGGAAGATGGTTGGGAGCCCATCATTAAGATGAGGGTCAATGATTTTGATTGTAATGCTTTATGTGATCTTGGTGCAAGTATTTCTGTTATGCCTAAGAAACTCTATGATATGCTTGAACCACCATTGAGAAATTGTTATTTGGATGTTAATCTTGCTGATAATGCTCTAAAGAAACCTTTGGGGAGGATTGATAATGTTCGTATTATGGTTAACAATAACCTTGTCCCCGTTGATTTTGTTGTCTTGGATATTGAATGCAATGCATCTTGTCCCATTATATTGGGAAGATCTTTTCTTCGAACTGTTGGTGCTACCATTGATATGAAGGAAGGTAATATTAAATATCAATTTCCTCTTAAGAAAGGTATGGAACACTTCCCTAGAAACAGAATGAAGTTACCTTATGATTCTATTATTAGAACAAATTATGATGTTGATGCTTCGTCTCTTGATGTTACTTGATTCACACTTTCTGCGTCTAGCTGAAAGGCGTTAAAGAAAAGCGCTTATGGGAGACAACCCATTATTTTACTTCTGCACTTTTGTTTTATATTTGAGTCTTGGAAGTTGTTACTACTGTAGCAACCTCTCCCTATCTTTATTTTATTGTATTGTTGTACCAAGTAAAGTCTTTGATAGTAAAGTCAATACTAGATTTGGATTACTGCGCAGAAACAGCATTTCTTGCTGTCACGAAATTGAGCCGCCCCGTCTGTAGGTGATGCGTGCAGTCGACAGGTCCGTTGGGAACCCCAAGAGGAAGGTGTGATGCGTACAGTAGCAAGTTTTCCCTCAGAAAGAAACCAAGGTTTATCGAACCAGGAGGAGCCAAGAAGCACGTCGAAGGTTGATGGCGGCGGGATGTAGTGCGGCGCAACACCAGGGATTCCGACGCCAACGTGGAACCTGCACAACACAATCACAGAACTTTGCCCCAACGTAACATCGAGGTTGTCAATCTCACCGGCTTGCTGTAACAAAGGATTAGATGTATAGTGTGGATGATAATTGTTTGCAGAAAACAGTAGAACAAGTATTGCAGTAGATTGTATTCGATGTAAAAGAATGGACCGGGGTCCACAGTTCACTAGAGGTGTCTCTCCCATAAGATAAATAGCATGTTGGGTGAACAAATTACAGTTGAGCAATTGACAAATAGAGAGGGCATGACCATGCACATACATGATATGATGAGTATAGTGAGATTTAATTGGGCATTACGACAAAGTACATAGACCGCTATCCGAGCATGCATCTATGCCTAAAAAGTCCACCTTCAGGTTATCATCCGAACCCCTTCCAGTATTAAGTTGCAAACAATGAACAATTGCATTAAGTATGGTGCGTAATGTAATCAATAACTACATCCTCGGACATAGCATCAATGTTTTATCCCTAGTGGCAACAACACATCCACAACCTTAGAACTTTCATCACTCGTCCTGCATTTAATGGAGGCATGAACCCACTATCGAGCATAAATACTCCCTCTTGGAGTTAAGAGTAAATACTTGGCCGGAGCCTCTACTAATAACGGAGAGCATGCAAGATCATAAACAACACATAGGTAATAGATTGATAATCAACATAACATAGTATTCTCTATCCATCGGATCCCAAGCAAACACAACATATAGCATTACGGATAGATGATCTTGATCATGTTAGGCAGCTCACAAGATTCGACAATGCAAGCACATAAGGAGAAGACGACCATCTAGCTACTGCTATGGACCCATAGTCCAGGGGTGAACTACTCACTCATCACTCCGGAGGCGACCATGGCGGTGAAGAGTCCTCCGGGAGTTGATTCCCCTCTCCGGCAGGGTGCCGGAGGCGATCTCCTGAATCCCCCGAGATGGGATTGGCGGCGGCGGCGTCTCTGGAACGTTTTCCGTATCGTGGCTCTCGGTACTGGGGGTTTCGCGACGAAGACTATATGTAGGCGGAAGGGCAGGTCAGGGGGCCACACGAGGGCCCCACATGCCAGGCCGGCGCGGCCAAGGCCCAGGCCGCGCCGCCCTAGTGTCTGGCCACCTCGTGGCCCCACTTCGTAAGTCCTCCGGTCTTCTGGAAGCTTCGTGGAAAAATAAGCCCCTGGGCGTTGATTTCGTCCAATTCCGAGAATATTTCCTTACTAGGATTTCTGAAACCAAAAACAGCAGTAAAACAAGAATCGGCTCTTCGGCATCTCGTTAAGAGGTTAGTGCCGGAAAATGCATAAATATGACATAAAGTATGCATAAAACATGTAGATATCATCAATAATGTGGCATGGAACATAAGAAATTATCGATACGTCGAAGACGTATCAGCATCCCCAAGCTTAGTTCCTGGTCGTCCCGAGCAGGTAAACGATAACAAAGATAATTTCTGGAGTGACATGCCATCATAACCTTGATCATACTATTGTAAGCATATGTAATGAATGCAGCGATCAAAAAAATGGTAATGATATGAGTAAACAAATGAATCATATAGCAAAGACTTTTCATGGATAGTACTTTCAAGACAAGCATCAATAAGTCTTGCATAAGAGTTAACTCATAACGAATGAACGCGAGTGAACACATGGATACGTACGCACGCATCTAGTGATCAACGCGTGGCTAACGTCGTTCGATCGTCCGTGAGAGTGGGTCAGTATTTTGATGTACTCACACACTGTTGTTTTTGTATTGTTGCTCCGCTGGTCTGTGCCCTGCATGGACAGAAAAGTTGAGGTGATGTGCGCTGAGCCGCTGATCCATGTGCTTCTCATCAGGTGATTGCAGTTTTTGTCGGCACAAGAACGATGGTTAAACATTTAGCTACCTCGTTTTTTCATGCTAATGGTCCGATGCACATCACTAAACATTCTTTTTGAGTTAAAAAAAAGGGAAATCTACTGGGAGGCGCCGCGTAGCTCGTCCTCCCTGCGACGCTTGACGATTAAAAAAGCGCATCGCGCCCTATGTGAACGGGCTGAACCTTATCTTGTTATTATTTCTCCCCCACCCTTGAGATTTCCTGGCCACACGCGATCCACCGTAGCTCCTGTACCAGGCCGCTTTGCGCCGCTCACTCGACTGCCTAGCCATGCGTCTCGCTCGCCTCTTCGCCATGTACTAGGTCGCCGACGGCAAACTGGGCCGCTCACTCATCCGTCCCGCCCTGCTCTCCCTCACCGCTTCGCCATGAACCGGGCCACCGACGGCAAACTACGCCGCTCAGTCCTCTGCCTTCCCTGCGGCTTCCTAGTCGCTCCGCCGTGCACTGGGGCCGAACACAGTCTCGCCACACGCGACCCGTTCCCGATCGCAGAACGCCAGAGCAAGCCCCACCTTATCCTATGACCGCCATGGGGAGCAGCGCGCGAGGCCGCCGCCGAGCACTACCGGGGATGACCGCCGCGAGAATCGCCGAGGGTGGCAACCGCGAGCACCGATGCAGGGAGGCCGCCGTCGGGCACCTCCATGGGAGGCCGCCGCGGGTGGCCGCCGCGAGCACCGCTGCAGGGAGGCCGCCGCAAGCACCGCTGCAAGGAGGCCACCGTCGGGCTCCTCCATGGGGAGGCCGCTGCGGGTGGCCGCCGCGAGCAACGCTGCTGGGAGGCCGCCGTCGGGCACCTCCATGGGGAGGCCGCCGTGGGTGGCCACCGTGAGGCCGTCGAGCATGCTACGGGAGTGGAAGCGTCGCCGTCGAGCACGCATAACAGAAGTCCACCGACGCTGAGGACGCAACATGGAGGCGACCATGAGGGGTGAGGCGAGGCTACTCTGCGTGCTGGGCCTGGTGCGGCTCGGTTTTGCCCCTGCGGAGTGCGGACGCGGTGGTGCTTGTCGGTAGGTCCGTGTCGGGGCTGCACGACGCTGCCGACGAACTGAATGTTCGTGGCGTCTCAGGGGGCCTCCGGTGCATCCATCATCTTCCTAACATGTTCGGTGGCTCTGAGCGACATCAAACTTGCGGACGCCATGACGAGTGGATTCTACACGATTTGGTACCAGTAAGGCAGTGTTGGATGTGATAACGCTGGTTGTAATCCTGGAGTAATTGATATATTAATTAGCCATAGCTGCCATTTTTACTGACTGCTCGATTAAACCTGGAGTAGTAATTGCTAGATTAATTAGTGGTAATTGCTAGATTAGGAGATCCTAGTAGCCATATTTACTAATTTTCAGAGTAGTTAAATCCTAATTGCCAGATTAAATCATGACCCCACCATGCATGCTGATCTGAGGCATGGGCGACCATGCATGCTCTCTTGGCCGGAGATGAATCTCTTGCACGCATATGCATAAAAAGTTAGTGCTTGTAGCAGCTTTTTTTGTTGTAACCTAGCGAACAACACAGTCAACAACGCTAGTCACGAGTACACACAAAGCGAGTCGGGTTAAAAACCAGATTCAACGCCGTTTGGTTGCCGTCTGTGAAGCCAGAATCTTAAAGCAAATCCAACGTTAAAAAAAGGGTGCACACCTACCCATGTGATCACCAAATCCACTCTCTAACTCATAAAGCAATAAATCAAAGTAAAGGTATTGAAGCAACACAAAGGAAGATTAAGTTTCAGCGGTTGCTTTCAACTTATAACATGTATATCTCATGGATATTGTCAATGTAAGTAATATAACAAGTGCAATATGCAAGTATGTAGGAATCAATGCACAGTTCACACAAGTGTTTGCTTCTTGAGGTGGAGAGAGATAGGTGAACTGACTCAACATAAAATTAAAAGAAAGGCCCTTCGCAGAGGGAAGCATTGATTGCTATATTTGTGCTAGAGCTTTGGTTTTGAAAACAAGAAACAATTTTGTCAACGGTAGTAATAAAGCATATGTGTTATGTAAATTATATCTTACAAGTTGCAAGCCTCATGCATAGTATACTAATAGTGCCCGCACCTTGTCCTAATTAGCTTGGATTACCGGGATTGTCATCGCAATACACATGTTTTAACCAAGTGTCACAAAGGGGTACCTCTATGCCGCCCGTACAAAGGTCTAAGGAGAAAGCTCGCATTGGATTTCTCGCTTTTGATTATTCTCAACTTAGACATCCATACCGGGACAACATAGACAACAGATAATGGACTCCTCTTTTATGCATAAGCATGTAGCAACAATTAATGTTCTCATATGAGATTGAGGATATATGTTCAAAACTGGAACTTCCACTATGGATCATGGCTTTAGTTAGCGGCCCAATGTTCTTCTCTAACATTATGCATGCTCTAACCATTAAATGAGTGGTAAATCTCCCTTACTTCAGACAAGACGGACATGCATAGCAACTCACATGATATTCAACAAATAGTAGTTGATGGCGTCCCCAGGAACATGGTTATCGCACAACAAGCAACTTAATAAGAGATAAAGTGCATAAGTACATATTCAATACCACAATAGTTTTTAGGCTATTTGTCCCATGAGCTATATATTGCAAAGATAAAGAATGGAAATTTTAAAGGTAGAACTCAAGCAATTTACTTTGGAATGGCGGAGAAATACCATGTAGTAGGTAGGTATGGTGGACACAAATGGCATAGTGGTTGGCTCAAGGATTTTGGATGCATGAGAAGTATTCCCTCTCGATACAAGGTTTAGGCTAGCAAGGTTATTTGAAACAAACACAAGGATGAACCGGTGCAGCAAAACTCACATAAAAGACATATTGTAAACATTATAAGACTCTACACCATCTTCCTTGTTGTTCAAACTCAATACTAGAAATTATCTAGACTTTAGAGAGACTAATTATGCAAACCAAAATTTAGCAAGCTCTATGTATTTCTTCATTAATGGGTGCAAAGTATATGATGCAAGAGCTTAAACATGAGCACAACAATTGCCAAGTATCAAATTATTCAAGACATTTTAGAATTACTACATGTAGCATTTCCCGATTCTAACCATATAACAATTTAACGAAGAAGATTCAACCTTCGCCATGAATACTATGAGTAAAGCCTAAGGACATATTTGTCCATATGAAACATCGGAGTGTGTCTCTCTCCCACACAATGAATGCTAGGATCCATTTTATTCAAACAAAACAAAAACAAAAACAAACCGACGCTCCAAGCAAAGCACATAAGATGTGATGGAATAAAAATATAGTTTCGTGAGGAGGAACCTCGATAATGTTGTCGATGAAGAAGGGGATGCCTTGGGCATCCCCAAGCTTAGACGCTTGAGTCTTCTTAAAATATGCAGGGGTGAACCACCGGGGCATCCCCAAGCTTAGAGCTTTCACTCTCCTTGATCATATTGTATCATCTCCCTCTCTTGATCCTTGAAAACTTCCTCCACACCAAACTCAAAACAACTCATTAGAGGGTTAGTGCACAATTAAAATTTACATGTTCAGAGGTGACATAATCATTCTTAACACTTCTGTACATTGCACAAAGCTACTGAAAGTCAATGGAATAGAAAAATCCATCAAGCATAGCAAAACAGGCAATGTGAAATATAAGGCAGAATCTGTCAAAACAGAACAGTTCGTAAAGACGAATTTTATTGAGGCACCAGACTTGCTCAGATGAAAATGCTCAAATTGAATGAAAGTTGCGTACATATCTGAGGATCACTCACGTAAACTGGCATAATTTTATGAGTTACCTACAGAGAATTAGGCCCAGATTCATGACAACAAAGAAATCTGTTTCTGCGCAGTAATCCAAATCTAGTATGAATCTTACTATCAACGACTTTACTTGGCACAACAATGCAAAAAACTAAGATAAGGAGAGTTTGCTACAGTACTAACAACTTCCAAGACTCAACAAAATAGTAGCAAAATAAAAACATGGGTTATCTCCCAAGAAGTGCTTTCTTTATAGCCATTAAGATGGGCTTAGTAAATTTAATGATGCACTCGCATAAGGATGAAAGTTGAAGCAAAGAGAGCATCAAAAAGCAAGTATGAAATAAATTTAAGCCTAATCCACTTCCTATGAAAAGGAATCTTGTAAATAAACAAGTCAATGAAGAACAAAGTGAATAGCATAGGAAGACAAAACAAGTGTAACTTCAAAAATTTCAGCATATAGAGAGGTGTTTTAGTAACATGAAAATTTCTACAACCATATTTTCCTCTCTCATAATAATTTCCAGTAGCATCATGAACAAACTCAACAATATAACTATCACATAAAGTCTTCTTATCATGAGTCTCATGCATAAAATAATTACTACTCCCAACATAAGCATAGTCATTCTTATTAATTGTAGTGGGAGAAAATTCAACAAAGTAGCTATCATTATTATTCTCATCACCATAATCATCAAATGTAGGAGGCATAGTATAATCATAATAAACTTTATCCTCAATAGTAGGTGGCAGCAAAATACCACTATCATCATAAATGGGAGGAAAAGTGTCATCAAAGTAAATTCTCTCCTCCATGCTTGGGGGACTAAAAATATCATGCTCATCAAAACAAGCTTCCCCAAGCTTAAATTCTTCCATAGCATTAGCAATAATAGTGTTCAAAGAGTTCATGCTAATAACATTGCTACAACTATTTTGCAAACAAAGTTCCATGGGTTTTTTAATTTTCTCTTCAAACACCTCATGTCCTAACTCAAGATAAATACTATAAAGATCTCTAATATTTTTGTTGTTTTCCATTAAGCCTAACTAGTGAAATCACACAACTTAGCGTTCTCAGAAGTATTCATTTTAACAGTAGTAAAATAAAGCAAACTAAATAAAGTAAATGCAAGTAACTAATTTTTTTGTGTTTTCGATATAGAGAACAAGACAGTAAATAAAGTAAAGCTAGCAACTAATTTTTTTGTGTTTTTGATATAAGAGCAAACAAAGCAGTAAATAAAGTAAAGCAAGACAAAAACAAAGTAAAGAGATTGGATGTGGAGACTCCCCTTGCAGCGTGTCTTGATCTCCCCGGCAACGGCGCCAGAAAAATAGGTTGATGCGTGCAGTCGACACGTCCGTTGGGAACCCCAAGAGGAAGGTGTGATGCGTACAGTAGCAAGTTTTCCCTCAGAAAGAAACCAAGGTGTATCGAACCAGGAGGAGCCAAGAAGCACGTCGAAGGTTGATGGCGGCGGGATGTAGTGCGGCGCAACACCAGGGATTCCGGCGCCAACGTGGAACCTGCACAACACAATCACAAAACTTTGCCCCAACGTAACAGCGAGGTTGTCAATCTCACCGGCTTGCTGTAACAAAGGATTAGATGTATAGTGTGGATGATAATTGTTTGCAGAAAACAGTAGAACAAGTATTGCAGTAGATTGTATTCGATGTGAAAGAATGGACCGGGGTCCATAGTTCACTAGAGGTGTCTCTCCCATAAGATAAATAGCATGTTGGGTGAACAAATTACAGTTGAGCAATTGACAAATAGAGATGGCATGACCATGCACATACATGATATGATGAGTATAGTGAGATTTAATTGGGCATTACGACAAAGTACATAGACCGCTATCCAGACATGCATCTATGCCTAAAAAGTCCACCTTCAGAGTTATCATCCGAACCCCTTCCAAGTATTAAGTTGCAAACAACGGACAATTGCATTAAGTATGGTGCGTAATGTAATCAATAACTACATCCTCGGACATAGCATCAATGTTTTATCCCTAGTGGCAACAAGACATCCACAACCTTAGAACTTTCCGTCACTCGTCCTGGATTTAATGGAGGCATGAACCCACTATCGAGCATAAATACTCCCTCTTGGAGTTAAGACTAAAAACTTGGCCAGAGCCTCTACTAATAACGGAGAGCATGCAAGATCATAAACAACACATAGGTAATAGATTGATAATCAACATAACATAGTATTCTCTATCCATCGGATCCCAACAAACACAACATATAGCATTACAGATAGATGATCTTGATCATGTTAGGCAGCTCACAAGATCCGACAATGAAGCACATAAGGAGAAGTAGACCATCTAGCTACTGCTATGGACCCATAGTCCAGGGGTGAACTACTCATCACTCCGGAGGCGACCATGGCGGTGAAGAGTCCTCCGGGAGATGATTCCCCTCTCCGGCAGGGTGCCGGAGGCGATCTCCTGAATCCCCGAGATGGGATTGGCGGCGGCGGCGTCTCTGTAAGGTTTTCCGTATCGTGGCTCTCGGCACCGGGGGTTTCGCGACGAAGACTATATGTAGGCGGAAGGGCAGGTCGGGGGGCCACACGAGGGCCCCACACGCCGAGGCCGGCGCGGCCAAGGCCCAGGCCGCGCCGCCCTAGTGTCTGGCCACCTCGTGGCCCCACTTCGTAAGTCCTCCGGTCTTCTGGAAGCTTCGTGGAAAAATAAGCCCCTTGGCGTTGATTTCGTCCAATTCCGAGAATATTTCCTTACTAGGATTTCTGAAACCAAAAACAGCAGAAAACAGCAACTGGCTCTTCGGCATCTCGTTAATAGGTTAGTGCCGGAAAATGCATAAATATGCCATAAAGTATGCATAAAACATGTAGATATCATCAATAATGTGGCATGGAACATAAGAAATTATCGATACGTCGGAGACGTATCAGCATCCCCAAGCTTAGTTCCTGCTCGTCCCGAGCAGGTAAACGATAACAAAGATAATTTCTGGTGTGACATGCCATCATAACCTTGATCATACTATTGTAAGCATATGTAATGAATGCAGCGATCAAAACAATGGTAATGACATGAGTAAACAAATGAATCATATAGCAAAGGCTTTTCATGGATAGTACTTTAAAGACAAGCATCAATAAGTCTTGCATAAGAGTTAACTCATAAAGCAATAAATCAAAGTAAAGGTATTGAAGCAACACAAAGGAAGATTAAGTTTCAGCGGTTGCTTTCAACTTATAACATGTATATCTCATGGATATTGTCAATGTAAAGTAATATAACAAGTGCAATATGCAAGTATGTAGGAATCAATGCACAGTTCACACAAGTGTTTGCTTCTTGAGGTGGAGAGAGATAGGTGAACTGACTCAACATAAAAGTAAAAGAAAGGCCCTTCGCAGAGGGAAGCATTGATTGCTATATTTGTGCTAGAGCTTTGGTTTTGAAAACAAGAAAAAAAATTGTCAACGGTAGAAATAAAGCATATGTGTTATGTAAATTATATCTTACAAGTTGCAAGCCTCATGCATAGTATACTAATAGTGCCCGCACCTTGTCCTAGTTAGCTTGGATTACCGGGAGCGTCCGATGGATAGAGAATACTATGTTATGTTGATTATCAATCTATTACCTATGTGTTGTTTATGATCTTGCATGCTCTCCGTTATTAGTAGAGGCTCTGGCCAAGTTTTTACTCTTAACTCCAAGAGGGAGTATTTATGCTCGATAGTGGGTTCATGCCTCCATTAAATCTGGGACAATGGACGTAAAGTTCTAAGGTTGTGGATGTC
>NC_061510.1:400398733-400426677 GCF_022539505.1 Lolium rigidum | reverse complement strand
AAGAGGAAGATTGACGAGAACCCTAGGGTGTGGCATGAGACATTGTCAGAAGCTTTGTGGGCCTATCGCATGTCATGTCATGGAGCTATAAAGACTTCGCCATATCAGCTGGTCTATGGGCAGGAAGCCGTATTACCTTGGGAAATTACGGCTGGATCGAGACGTGTCACGTTTCAGAATGACCTGACAGCTGAAGAATATGCAGCCCTGATGAGTGACACTATTGAGGATGCAACGGAACTTAGACTTTGGTCGTTGGAGAAGATTAAAGAGAACAAAGCCAGGGTAGCTCGTGCATACAATAAGAAGGTGAGACCAAAGGAGTTTCAAGTTGGTGATTTAGTATGGGAGGCCGTGTTACCACTGGGAACCAAGGATAAAGCATATGGCAAATGGTCTCCTAATTGGCATGGTCCTTACAAAGTCATCCAGGTTTTGAAGGGCAATGCCTACATGCTTGAACAGCTGGATGGTGTGAAGTTCCCGATGGCCGTCAATGGCCGAGCATCTCAAGAAGTATTTCCCAAGCATGTGGGATGATGGGCGAGTGAGATATGGGGGCCGATTTTAAATCGGCGCAGAAAAATTTTCCCAAGCATGTGGGACGATGGGCGGTGAGATATGGGGGCCGATTTTAAATCGGCCGTAAACAAAATATACATACGAATCACAGCCGATGCACGTACATCGACTTGAGAACGGTATAATAAAAGCCGATGCATTGCTATCGACTCTAGAGGAACAAGCTCGGTTGAGCGAGGTTAACGGATCGGTTTCGGCACCGCGAGGTCATGGTATCCGAGATGAATCTCCCGATGGATTTGCTGAGGACTTGAGTCTCGCGCGTTTGAGGATGGAGGATGGTTTGGACATGGACTGGACCTCGTTTGACCGTATGAATAGGCAACCGTTGGCCTCAAATCGCGTTTATAGTGCAGGCCGATGACTTGCCATCGGCTCTTTGTACAGCCGACTTCGTGTGACAATCGGCAAAATTGACAAGAAAGCAAAATTAGGAGGGGAATATTTTCTTCATTAATAATAGGATTTCTTACAAAGAAAGAGCCGATTGCTCGGGAGCGGAAGAACAAAAGGAGGGCAGATTGCTACCGCTAGTACTATACTAATTGGCCCCTGCCCTAGGGACCGTCGCTGTCCTCATCGTCGTCATTGTAGCCGCCGCCGGTGCTCGGCCGCTGGCGAGCTCCTCGTCGCTACTGCCGTAGCCCTCGACGGGGGCTTCTTCCTCGTCATCATCGTCCTCGTCGTCATCTGACCAGGCCCAGCCGCGGAAGCGCTTCGCCGGCGGCTCGTCAGAGGAAGTGTCGCCCTCCTCTTCTTTCTCGTCGGAGGAGGTGTCGTCCTCTTCATCCTCCTCTTCTTCCTCTTCGCCGGAGGGAGCGAAGTTACCCCAAGAGAGGAGATCATCATCACTCTCCGCCACCGCGTTCTCCATCGATCGAGAACCGGAGGTCGTCCTCTCCATCGGTCGAGGGCAAATCGCCATCTGACCCGATGAAGGCCTCGGGTGGGCCGTCGGGCACGAAGTCAAAGTCCCACTCCGGCTCTTCCCATTGGTTGTGCTCCGGCATCGGCTCGCTTGAGGAAGAGGATTGGAAGGAGAGAGCCGATGCAGCAGAGGAGGAGGATGATTCCATGGTGGAGGAGGGCTTTTCGGTGTCTGATACTGAGGGAGAGGATGAAGAAGCAAATTACTCAATGCGGTTAAATAAAAGGGGTATAGTGGAGATTTAATGCCATGACGGTTCTCGAGGATATGGCGCCGAATCTATCAATTCACGCAGAGAAGCTGAGAAGGCAAGGCATCATAATGAAGGATACTGCGACGGTTCTGCTCTGCCACGACATGACCCGACGAAGAAAAGCGGGATGATTTTGGAATTGTCATTTCCAAAACCAGGGGGGCATGTGTTATCACCAGAATTTGACCGGATCAGAGGTGGGCCACGATTAAAGATGGGCTTGAAGAATATACTTGGAAGAAATACATGAATCGGCCTTGTATACAAAGTTTGGGCTAGTTTGCCCGTGTATCTGTAAATATAGTAGGATACGTGTCGGTTAGATAGAATTTGGCTCGTGCACGGTTGGGATTATTCCCACATTAGAAAGTCTACGGACTATAAATATGTATCTAGGGTTTATGGAATAAACAACAATCACGTTCATCACAAACCAATCTAGGCGCATCGCCAACTCCCTTGTTTCGAGGGTTTCTTCCGGGTAAGCATCATGCTGCCTAGATCGCATCTTGCGATCTAGGCAAGTAACATTTATTCGTTGTTCATGCGTTGCTCGTGCCGAAGCCTTGTTGATGGCGAGCAACGTAGTTATCATAGATGTGTTAGGGTTAGCATTGTTCCGTCGTGTTACATGCTTTCGTCCATGCAACCCTTAGACGTCTAGCCGCCCTTACGCCTATCTTAGGTGTAAGGGCGGCACCCCGCTTGATCGTTATTTAGTAGATCCGATCCGTTATGATTGCTCCTTGCTCTTCAAGGATTAGTTTAATATCTGCATAGTTAGGCCTTACAAACGGGTTGAAGGATCCAGTGGCACGTAGGGTGTAGTTTGCTAGCCCTAGACAGGATGTTCCGGGGATCAACTTCATGTTGGTTTTTAGGCCTTGTCTAGGGTCGGTTTATGATCACCGTGCGTGGCCGCCAGGCTCAATCACGCGTAGGATGTTCCGATTATGTGGTGAAAACCCTAAATCGTAGTAGGTCATTTTAGCTTTATTTCGATCAAGCAGGACCACCATGTGATCGTACACCTCGTACGAATCATGGGTGGATCGGCTCCTTGAGCCGATTCACAGGATAACCTGAGAGCCGATCGAGGCTCGTATTTAATGTTTACGTGTATGCCATGCAGGAACTAAGCGAGGCAAATCCATCACCTTCCTGACCAGGTATAGGTCAGGTGGCACGCCCTTGCACCAGCATCGGACGTGCGTGCCGAGTCTTTGCGGGCCGTCGCTCGAGGGACCAGGGCTAGCCGCAGTCTTGGAAGCCTCCCGGCTCTACTGTGTTGCCCGTCGCTGCTCGCCGGTGGGTTTCTGACCGCAACAGTATATCAATTATAATCTTTAAATTCCAAGTTCGGATCTACAATACCAAGTTTATCTAGATCTACAATACCAAGCTCAAACTATACATGGTAATATTGACAACAAATCATAGTCACATACCATAACTCTAACTAGCAAAATAGGCCAATCTAGAGGGTAATAAAACAATCAAACTAAAACAAAATCCACAAGACCACACAAATTTCAAAATTTGTGAAGATCTAGGGTTTCACCAATACTACAAAAAATTGGGTCTAATGAGACAAGATTTTTGAATAAATTTGGTGGGATCGAAAGGAAATACCTAAGGTGGGGATGGAGACCAAATCCCATGGAGAAATCTTCAGATCTGAGGGATTTGGGGGGGGGGGGGGGGATTTGAGAGGGAAGAGAGAGGGGGACGCGCCCTGGTTTTTTCCTGGTCGGGGTGTGAGGGGTAAGTGGTGGATGGAGGAGATGGGGGCGTATTCCAAAGGGTAGCGCCCTTGCGTGGGAAGTTGAACTTTAAAAGGGTAGCGCCATTATCAAGGGAGTTGACCTAGCGAATTGTGGGTCCTACCTCACCATGCTGGCACGCTTTCAGCGCCAGAGCTCCTGGCGCTACTACGAAGAGGGTAGCGTCCCAGGGATAGACGCTACTAAAAAGGGTCAGATTTTGAATATTTTTCAAAAAGAGATTAAATAGCGCTGAACTTTCGAAAAAGGGTCAAATTTATCGAAATCCACCAGGGATGGAAATGGGATGGACAGGTCGAAGGAGAGGAGCTGGGACTCCTGGCGGCGCTAGCAGGGGTCGAACGGAAGGAGCGAGGCGACCTAGTAGGGTTCTTCTCCAGGCAGGACTTGGGCCACTCGCGGGCTGGGTTGGGAAAAGGTTTGGGGCTCTCAAATCTTCAAATTGGTGCACCTACTCCACACTCTCATTCGACTGTGCACATCGGCAGCAGTGTGTATTGTGTACTATGGATGCGTGTGATTTAGATTGGACCTGATGTTATAAGTTATAACCTTCGTACCGTACGATGCGTGCCTTGTAATCTTTTTGATTTAGATTGGGCATCATGATGGAGCATTCCGCCATCTAACCGAACTTTGTTGGTCACGACCTGAATCATCTACTGAGTTGCTTTATAATTTTACAGATTACTCTTGCTATGTTTTGTGTTTGGTCCTGGTCTCACCTGACTGACAATTCAGACGTAAACCCATGATTTACTTTCGAGTGATTCTTTTGCTTAGTTGGCTGTATTTTGGAATTTTCTATTTAATCCTAGGATATTAATTGTGATCCATCATTTCAAAAGATTTTTGTATGGAGTACCAATATATTTCAGTTTTGGCATCGCACAATTATTATCTATATAGATTTGTTTATATCTTGTGATAACGTAAATCAATCCTTGGTAATGCATAAGCATATTTTCACGGCAACATGCGGGCAAGTTGTAACTTTTAGGCTCCTCATCCATGGCTTTTTAAATCATGTTCACCATGAATAGAACAATACCAATATATTTCAGTTTTGGGATCGCACAATTATTATCTATATAGATTTGTTTATATCTTGTGATAACGTAAATCAATCCTTGGTAATGCATAAGCATATTTTCACGGCAACATGCGGGCAAGTTGTAACTTTTAGGCTCCTCATCCATGGCTTTTTAAATCATGTTCACCATGAATAGAACAATACCAATATATTTCAGTTTTGGGATCGCACAATTACTATCTATATAGATTTGTTTATATCTTGTGATAACGTAAATCAATCCTTCGTAAAGCATAGCATATTTTCACGGCAACATGCGGGATGTTTAAAGTAACTTTTAAGCTCCTCATCCGGCTTTTAAAATCATCATGAATAGAACAAGATGTAAAAACTTCTTTCGATGGCATAAGGCAGGAGAAGTGTCATCATGCAACACACGGGCATTTTTGCTAGTCTACACATCAAGATCCTTGAATAGGCAGAAATAGAACACAGAATCACAAGCAAAATATCCAAAGACACTCATAGCATAAGATTCGATAGCAGATCATGCGAATAAGTATATCAGGTATCAAACAACAAGGTGTCCAACGAGGGCAAAACAAAAACTTAGAAACTAGCACTTCGGGACAATCAGAAGAGCTCATCACTTCTTCTCCTCCTTCTCTGCCTCGGCAGCCTTCTTCAGACGGGCTCCAAGCTGGCGCTGGTTCATCCTCTCGACGCGGAGCTTGCCGTAGGCCTTGAATGCCTTCATCTCCTCCGTCACCTTGACAACCTCCACAGAGCGCTTCTCGCCACGAGCAATGGGCATGTAGTCGCCCTGGACCTGGGTGGCGTTGGCAAGCTCCTCTGGGGTAGAATCACCAGCCTGAGACAAAGGAATGTGATCAGAAGGTGCAGCAACACAAAACAATATCACCAGAAGAAAAAATACAGAGAAACAGAGTAAGAAAAACAGAAGGCATACCTTGACCTTGCGAGCACGCCTTGGGAAGATAACAAGCTTGGCCTTGTAGGTTTTCAGCCTCTGGACATTGGTCTGCAGACCCTCAAGTGACCTGTTCTTGCGGCGGTGGTCCACAGAGATGCCAATGGTGGGTGCGAGCTTCTTTGGGATGCCAGCAGCCTACAGTTGCAGCATAAACATGTGAGCAGAGAGATAAATGATATTGCAAAATGCATGCACAACCATGGTTGTTCGTCAACAGATAAGCTCATTCCCAAGAAACATATTTTAAAATCTAGCACCCACTAAAGCATGAGGCATCCTTCTCTCATAGAAAGGTAAGAACAATGCAAAGCTAATAGCACAATTAGACAGTTTGTTACTATATGTATATTTGATTGCATACAAACATACATAGGTCTGAAACAAGTAAAAGACAATCAGCTCTGTCAGAAATGGACTAATAGGTGCATTTGATATTATCTTATTAAAGCAAGATAGCATTTGAAAGTTGTGCATGTCTTTCTACACATCACACGCAGGCAATTCAAATGGAAAGGAAAATGAAGAAACGAATTATCACCTTGAGCTCCTCAAGAGTAAATCCCCTGCCAGCCCTGGACTTCATGTTGTACTTGAGAGTCTGGCATTGCACAATGGGGCGAAGAGGTCCAGATGTTGGGCGTGGGAAGATCTTCACAGCCTTCTTTTGGCGAGCTGTGGACAAAACATGGTAAGAAGATGGTTCCTAATTGAATCAAAGTGGTAAATGACAAGTAAATCAGTGACCGCAACTAGTCAAACGCAACAATAAATCAGACGCACGTTTATACAAATCAGATGTATACAGAAGAGAAAATGTTATTCACGTCGAATTCCATGAGACATAACAAATCATGACGAAGTTAGACAACTGGTCCTATGGTTTATAAATGATTTGCCAGTTGTAAATAGATTAACTAAACCTGTCACCAGACAGAAGTTCTTTGGGAATCTAGAGCACTGTCTAATTCAACGAACAGACCCGAACAACAAAATTTGTAACCAACACGAACTCTACCATAATCGCAACGAATTTCACTTCCTAGATCACAGATGTTGCCGACGAACGATGCAGCTAAGATTCTTGCAAGACAAAAAAAAGGGAGACAGGATCTGGTGGGTTGCTCACCAATACGGCGCCTCTGCTTGCGGGCCGGCTGGTTGAACCACGTCTTGACATGCCTCTGCCAGTCCTTCTTGACGTTGCCGCTGGCGATGACGTTGTTGTGCTTCACCATCTCGGCCTCCTCTCCTTCTTCCCTGCAACCGCACACGAATCGATTCAATCAAACGACAGCAAGAACGCGATCCAAAACTAGAGAGGAGCACGGGCGGCTCAGAGCAAAGATGAAGAACCCGCGGCGAGGCGAATCGAAAGTGCGAGAAATTAAATCGACGGGGAGGAGCGAGGTGGAAGAAGCGGGGAGGACGAACCTGGGGCGGCGGCGGCGGCGCGGGAGAGGGCTAGGGTTTTGCGGGTAGTGGAGTGGCGGCGCGAGAGGTGGGAGACGATGAGGGACTTTATAGTGCTAGAATTGCTAGGGTTTTCATCCCTGCGGATGCGAGGCGTCCATTTGTCAGTTATCGGCCCATGGGCTTCGTTAAAAGAATGTGTGGGCTTGCGCCTTGCAGTTCCGTGGAAAAATAACGACTGGGCTTGTCAGTCTGCGTTCGGATTTCGGAAGAGCACGTAGACCGGCTTTCAATTTTGTTTAATTATTGGTGCAAAGATCAAGCCATCAAGAGCAAGGTTTTCTTGTCTACTAAAAAAACAAAAAAATACTAAGTTTTCTTGTCAGCAGTACAGTATCACACGTATCCTGATATCACAATATCATGAAATTTTATTTTAAATAAAAATACGTATATATTCATAATATACCTAAAATAAACTTAAATTTAGCTTGTAATTTAAATTTTGAGCATGTTATATGTCTTTTATATTGTTTGATCATGTAAACGATGTAATTTGAATTGCTAGGGTTTTCGTCCTTGCGGATGCGTGGCCGAGATTCTGGTCCAATTGGCACATGGGCTATAAGTGCGGGTTTGAGCTTCCTTAAAAGAATGTGTGGGCTTGCTCTTCCGTGGAAAAGAGCGAATGGGCTTGTGAGTCTGGGTTTGGAACAGCACGTAGACAGTCCAATTTACTATCCTCTCCCTCTCTCTCCTCCTACAGTTCATGAGAGGCTATACATCCCCTCAAAAAATAGGGGGCTATGCATGGCTATCCGTGGAGTTTCTGCTATCGCTGGCGGATCCCTAGAGATGACCTTGTTTTTAAACGAAGCGGTTTTGCCATGCTGCTCTCTCTCCCAGGCGGCGGCAGATCCCATCTTCACCGGCGTGAGAGTTGGGCCCCTCTCTCTGCTTGCCGCTCAGGCGGCAGGAGGTGGAGGGGACCTCATTCTTCCAATCTGTAGCGAGGGCTTGTCTACTGTGGTGCGTCGTTGGGGTGGTGGGAGCGGCGCCCTGGCAAATAAATCTGCCTCAACTCCACTCCCACACAGGCGGCAACCTTCACGGCGACGTCTCGGAGTTGTTGACAAAGTGTGTCTGTCGATTTTTTGGGTCGCTAGCTTGGTCTTCTAACCGTTCTTCAGATCTGGCGAGATCTATTTCTCGAAGTGCCGCCGACGTTTGTCGTTATCCACGATGGCATTGGGGGCCGGGGCGAGGTGGATGCTCTGAAACAAGGATGTTGGTCAGGAGATGGTGGATTTGCCATTCTTCCTTGACTTCGTTGAAGGGATACGGTGGATCTTGGTCCAAGATAGCACGGGGACGTCCCCCGTCGACATGCCACATTGACATGTGCCTCGTTGCTTGCAGCGGGCCTGTTCATCGACTCACAAAGCCTCGTTGGCGATGGTGCTCTTTTGGATCTGGCAATGGTGGAGGCTCGGCGTCTCTTCCAACGCTTGTCTAGGCGGCGTTGGAGTTTCGCGGCGGCCGCTGGCTTCGGCGAGTGCAGGAAACCCTAGGGATAGTTTTGTATTTTTCTGTCTTTTAGGATTTTTCTGCAAAGTTTTTGAGGACAACTGTTTTCTCCTGGTCTATCTGGTAGCTTTCACGTTTGACTTTCTGGAAGAAAAAAAATAGGCCTTAAGCCTTGGGATGGAGATAGTAACTTATTTTTTTTATTAAGAGAATTGGCTATAGGAAAGTTGAAGAAAAACGATCAGAGTTCTTGTTCTAGGTGTCGCACGTGGCCAGAGCTCCATGAAATCCCAGATAACCGAACACGGCTAGGCGCAGCATGCCCCCATTTCTAATTTGACGCCGGCGTCCCCCATACGGTCCCTATATAGGCTGCGCCGGTACGGGGAGGGCGAGTGGAGATGCTCTAACTTTCTACACCTGTCCGACTCCACTCTCTCCAACTCAAACCCTCGCCAAGTTAAAAGAAAACTCAAACCCTCGCCACTGGTGATAAACAAGCTCGTCAACGATAGAAATATGATGTAGCATTTGAACCTGACTGGTGTACCAAGCACTAACTTGATCAGTAAAAATACCAGGTCTCCAATGATTTATTTCAATTCTTGACTATGTATCTCCTATTCTTATGGAGAGGTGACAAGACTTCATCTGAGGTCTAAGCAGTCATGTCCTTAACGCTGCCGAGCACAGCGCGTACCGCATATGCACTTTGCTAAGCAGATGCAGGAAGTATGGAGTCGACAATGCACATGAGCAGCAGCCGTTATCACAAATTCTGCTGAACATACAAAGCATGAACACAAATTGATGTGACGATGACATTTAATCTAATAGAATATATAAAGACAAGCCCCTATACAAGTGAGATCAGCAAGCTGTTAGTTCCTAGGTCAAAAACTATTTGACATCTCTCATATACATCAGCCTCTATCAAGCTAGTGTCAGCATGAGCAGCTGAATCTGCCACTGACCAAAATAATGAACGAATTGCCTACAGGGGTCCAGGAAGAAGGAGCGCCTCCAAATCAAGCCCAGACACCTTGCTGCTCCATTCTCCAAAGGGCCAGAGCTGCTTTTTACCAGTTCATTGTCACCTGGCATTGCAGCATTGAGCGCTCCCGGACTGCAATTTCCTCCACAAGCAGATCATGTGCTGCGGTGACTGGTAGTGCGCGGTGTAGTAGCCATCGAAGCAACCGGACTGGTAGAACCTGAAGTCGTGCGAATACACGACCCGACGGCGAGTCCTGTTGAACTTCTCAACCCACATACCCATGCTCACGTCTTCCATCTTGAACAGCTGCAACAACCAATTTGGTCACATCCGTTTATTAGGCTCTAGACAAAATAACAGAAATGTTCCGATATTTACTGACAAAGAGTGGCAATGACTTACCCTCAGTGTCTGGTTGTCAAACTCAGATACGATGTACTGAGCGATGTCTGATGAGATCACATAGCCCGGTCCATTAGCATAGGGTGGGTATGCTTCCTCTTCCCATTCCTGGAAAGGTGCAGGAAAATTGCATCACACTCATGTATTATGCAGGGTGAGATAGATTGCTACCGGGAGAAAATTTCGAAAACTATGACATCGTAATACCACTGCCAGCGGGTATAATAAAATAGAATACTTGTGTTTAAAAAGCGATCAATAATTAGTCTGCAGGTATAATCATAGCTCCAGCAATGAGGTAAACCAATCCTTGCTTTAAGTAAAGGCAGCAGCTAACATAAACACACTAAAACATGAGACTGAAAAGGGGAATGAACAGGCATATAAAGCATCAATATGCTGAATAATGGAAGTCCCACCAATCGACATGAAGGCACTAAAAGAAAAGGGAGAATGAACTGATATATAAAGCATCGGTATCGTGAATAATGAAAGTCCCACCAAAGGAGGAATTTGCATGACCGAGCACACAAGGATTCTTTTGTTTCTTTATTAAGGAAAGCATGCTACATGTAAGTGCAAAGGAAACTGCATCATACCTCATACGTTACAGCCCACTTTCCAGAACGTAAAGGTTTGTGGTAGTAGTTTATGTTCCCCACATACATACTGGCCTCACTAGTTACTTTCTTGACTTGATCTAACACCGAGTCAATTCTAACGAAGGTATCGTCGTCACATTTCATTATGTATTTTGCTGGAACAACACGCACCTGCAAGATAGACAAAGTCAACATGAGGATATTTGGGACGAAACTGAAGCATGGTACAGTTATAGTTAAAAACATATAGTTTGTGCAAATCGAATTTCTTACCCCATACTCAGCAATGGCAATAGTCTTTAAAACAACAAGGTCATAGCTATCCATGAAAGGCACCAGAACAATGTCACCAAAGAACTCAGCCTCCTTTTTCAGCTCTTCATTGACCTCTTCTTTCCCATTCTGTGAAGACGCTTTCGATTGTTCAGAATTTGCAGAATTCAGTAATATAACTTCAAAATGCAGCCATCCAACGATTACTTACCAGAGCGACGAAAAACCGAGCAACACTGTTAGATGATTTCCTCGTAGCAATCATCCACGACTTCCGCGCAGCCATACGCTCGGCGAAATGGTTGGCCGCCGAAAGGATGCCAATGAAAAGCTCAACAGGTTCAGTTGGCAGTGGTGCAGCCTTCCACTGTTCCGACATTTCGAGGTATCTCTGTGGATCGAAGCTCGGATGTGATTTCGGCAAATGATCGGCAACAATGGACTCGATGTCAAGGTCTCCGTTCAACGACAGGCCTGTCGCATCCTCAAGATTGTAGCCCTGTTAAATCAACAAATCGACCGTCAATCAGATGACAAGTTCTCCGTGTCTGTGATGGATAACCCATGGGCAAATCCCCGTGAGGCGTGGCATTAGGGAACTTACAGTGCGGTAAGGGAACGATGCGACATGCCGCTCATCAACATTGACATGGTAGCCTTCCAAACCAGCTGTGATAGTTAGCACAAACTGCTTGCCCTCTGCAAACGGGTATGCCCAGTCGACAGACGGCTTCTCCGGCCTGCCGACCAAACTGCTCAACCACCAGTTCGCCTTTGATTCCTCTGACTTGGCGCCATCATCCCAGCGAGTCCATCTCTCGCACTTGAGCTGCCCATCAACTGAAAGACAAAAACCCATCACGTCAAGTTCACAATAATCGCATGAAAATTCAGTGATGCAAATTGTGTAGCCACGATCATTCCGCAAAAGACATCAAACATGTTGTGGGTTTATCAGACGAAACAGTTTCCAAGTTGAACCTACTGCAAATTCGTACCGAACGGCGGGGAAAAGCGAAATTGAACTGCGAAACCCAATCAAGCTCACCTTTGCCCTCGTCGGGGCGCGACGGCCAGCCCTCGCATCGCTGCGGCAGCGCCCACTGCATCCGGTAGCAGGTGTTGAGCTCGATGACGGGGCGGCCGCTGAAGTCCCCGGCGATCCTGGGGTTGAAGTGCAGTATCCGGGGCGGGTCCTCCCCCTGCACGGCCTTGGTCCCCAGCAGCTCCACCATGAACTGCGACGCGGCCGACCCAGCCTTCTTTGTCGGTCGTGCCAGCACGGTGACGCGCGACCCCACGGCCATCCCGCACGGCAGCTCCACGGCCACCGGGGTGCTCGCGAGGCGGTCTGTGGGCACGGAGACGGTGGCGGGGCAGGACGCGGAGGCGGACGGGGAGGGGGAAGGGGAGGAGGGGAGCGCGGGAGGGGAGGAGAGGAGGCGCGGGAGGAGCGGCGCCGCGGCGGCGAAGGCGGAGGCCGCGGAGGATTCGATTGAGGAGGCGGTGGAGGAGTTGGAGCGGCGGAGGTGGATGGAGGAGAGGGCGAGGCGGGAGCGGCGGGGAGGGACGGGGGTGGGGAAGGTGCGCGTCTCGGGCCGGAGCGGGGCGGAGGAGGAGGAGCGGAGGGATGCGGCCTGGAGCTCGCGGCGGCGGGGGCGGTGGGTGGCGACGGGGGAGACGGAGACGGTGGGGAGCTCGAGGAAGAGCAGGAAGAGGAGGTACGCCGCCGCGGCGGCGAGGAGGAGCGCCAGCCGGCACGCGCGCTTCGGCGGCATGGCGGCGGTGGTGGTCAGCAGAGCAGCAGTCCCGGTGGCGAGGTGAGGTGAGGGAGGAGTAGCCGTTCGGGACTGGGTCCGCGGCGCGGCTGGGTGGTTTTATTCAGGGGACGGCGGAGTGGGGACGCGGAGTGTTGGAAGACTGGACCAATGCGCGGCGATCGTGGAGAGGGATTCTGACGCAGCGCAACGGCTTGTTTCTGACCAGGTTTTTGGTGTATCGACGATGGGTGAACTGGCCCCGACTCCACTCGTGCACCGCCGCAAATACAAATATATGCTTTCGAAATATGTACTCGTATTAATTTTGGCAAAAAGGAATACTAATGGAGGTGGAATTAGCAGAGCCGCGATAAAAATTATAAAATGGAGGGAGGGAGTAACTACTTTTTATGTTTCTTTTGAAGCATCAGTTCGCAAACCCTCGCGTTGCCCCCTCTAGGGTCAATCGAGGAAAAACCCTAGCCACCCCAGTCGTCTCCCCCTCCCCCTTCCCCCTCACCTTGTCGTCCCTGGTGGTGACCGCCGGACCCACACGCCGCATGTGAAGGGGGCGGCAGGGCTGTGGCGCAGCGGGAGGGGCACCACTCGGCGGCGGTGTAAAACGGCGACAAGACATACCACGTCGAAGTTGGCGAGTCTCGCCAGCATGATGCAGCGGGGTCTCGTTGATGGTCGCAATGTGGTGGACTCCCACAGGGTGGCGACTAGGGGCTATGCGGAGCTCTACCCTAAAACTGAACCGTCTGTTGATGGAGGTGACGGCTTCTGAAGCGAGAGCATGAGACGTTCGCGGAGGGTCTGCTACACCGGACATGTGCGCTTGTTTCTTCGTATGGTGACTCAGCGATGCCCTCGGTGCTTGATTGGCTGATGGATGTTGGTTTATGTTTTTAGGGTATCAGGCCCTAACTATATGTTTCTTCACCCATTGTCAGGTTTATACTGATGTTAAGTGGTATCTTTAGGACGTATGACTTTGGTAGATCCTTTATACTGAATAAAATCTCAATACAAAAATGCACAGGGCGGGGTTAATTACGTTTCCTCTTTTGAAAAAAAAAAAGCTATTCCTGTGTGCGTGTAAAGACATCGCAATATATAACTTTCCCGTGTGCCTTTTTTATCCCATCTCGCAGCTTGAAGGATCGCCGCCGCACGTGCACATGCGTGTATCTGCCTTGTCCTTTTGCTCCTGCCTGCGTACGTCCACGGGATTGATTTCCTTGGGCTGGAAGGAAAGGAAGCTCCCGATCCTTCCGGCGTAGCGTGGCGTGCGGCATGACCGCCGGCCCTATGGTTGTTGGTACGGTACGGGCGTTCCGGTCAACCAAAACACAGACGCCACCGATGGACGCGTTGCGTTCAGTTGGGGCCGCGTGTGGAAGCGGCGATTGACGGTGATGGATGTGCGTGCTAGTGGCCGGCCGGTGGGTGTGGTTTGGTTTGAACGCGTACGTACGTTCCCGCGGCCAGGAGTCGGCTACACAAACAGACAGGCTGTGCTCAACTCGAAAGAGGGTGACATGCATGGCGGTGCCGCTAGTCTTCTGTGCGCGTGCAGCCGGCAGCGGCAGCAACGCCACCCCGTCGCTACGGTGTGTTTGGTGGCAGTCGAGGACGATGATGGCCGGTTTATAAGAGCCGCGGCCCCGAAGCGTCCCCAACCGGGGTTTGGGAACGTGTTTTCTTCGTGCCGTCGCTTCCCAGCTGCGTCTCCCAAATAAAATTTTATATATTTAAAATTTAAGCGAATTCATTCGAACTTGATATATATTACATAGATTCGAACGAATTCGATGAAATTTAAACTAAAACTAATATAATAGTACTTGGGCGTCGTAGTACTAGTGGAAGTTATACATGTCGTCGGTGATGACCTCCTGCTTGCCTCTCGTCGGGCTCGTCGAGTCGTCGACGAACTCGTCCTTCACCACGCCGCTTGGTCCAGCCTCGCCATCGTCGGTGACACTAGTAACAATTGGGGCTTCTATAACGATTTTAGTTCGTCAGCGAAAGGGCAAAATCCGTCATGGAGGCCTCATGCTGACGGTTTGCAGGACCGCCGCGGACCTCGCGTCACATGGCCAGGCTAACAGTTAGATTTGGCCGCCACGGATCCATGACGGATTTGTGCTGGCCCAGAGCTCACCCGGTCCAAGTAGTTGTCACGCAAATAACTGTCATGAGCCGGCTCCCCTCACCACCGGCGACCACCATGTCAGGTGTGTCAGTCCAATGATTACCATGTCGGACAATGATTAACTTGTCAGACCAATCATTAAGCTGTCAGTTCGGTCGACTCTAAGCTTTGTCGTCTAGCCTGACGCCATCATCGCCGTGGCATGGGTAACGTTTCGCATTAGGAAGCCAACACGTGTCTGTATGATGACGACAGCCTTACCAATCGAAACGTGCCACGTCGACAAATGAATAAGGACACGTTATCCAATAGAATCTCACTTCGTGGACAAATAATAATAGGGCAAGAGGACCAGTAGTATTCCGGCACGTGCCAAATTTAGGACGACAGACTTTACCCACCGACACGTGGCACATCCCGTTGACTGACACGTGCAGCCAGGTGGACGAGTAAGAAATAGCCACGTGTCCGGAACCAGCAACGCGAGGCCTGCTTATAGCTGGACCGTATTTCAAGTTCGGCCCAGGTAAAAATAAGCCCGTCGAAAGCCCGCAAAGCGAGGCCTGCTTACTGCCGGGCCGGTTTTCTAGTTCGGCCCCGTAAAGATTATGACACCGCCCTTTATGAGGTGAGACATTTATATGTTCACGGCTGGATTATATTCGGTCCAGTTTCCCAGTTTAGTACATGACAATGTGTGCCCACGGCCTATCATATAAAAGATATCAGCCTGCTATGATAAATTACAGACCCATGAATACGCATCGTAAATGACATAAAATGGCCTAATGAAATTTCTTGCAGAAACCGAAGCCACGAAAGTAACAGAAATAATTCCAGACATATATAATAATATAATTACATTGAACGAGAATTAATATAATTACATTGATTACAAGCATACACACATCACAGTTAAATGAGTACAGTTGCAGGAACATTAGTTCAATGTGGACCATAACCGTCCAACCATCTAAACCAACAGTTCAACATCGCACCACCAAAATAACAGTTCAGCCAATAACCAGCCAACCATCAAAATCAACCATTGAACATCGCACCACCAGTCCACCATAGCCATTATATGGGTTAGGAAGTCTACCTTTACTCGTGAATGAACCTGAGCAACTCCTCCATCTTTGCATATATCCCGGAGTGCAGGTATTCATTTTCCTTCATCTTGTTGGCCAATTGATTTATTTGATTGTGTTGGGTGTTGACAAGATCCTCTAGTTCTGCAGTTACCATCTTCTGTTTCTTGAGCTCAGCAGCAATTTTGCTACTGCTGCGTCGAGAGGGTTGCTGATGCATGATCCACAGGACATCATGTAAGCACTCGGACTCAGTCTTGGTTCCTCCATCTGATGTAACTCGATACAGCGCATGTTCCATCTCGGTCTTGTTTTGCGATGAAAAACATGGTTATCAGATACAACAAGATATAAACTTTGCCACATCAGTGGGGACTCTTTGATAGATAACTTATAGTTACATCTTGTACAGCATGGGAGAAGCGCCTTTCCCGGTTAATGTGGCACTCCTTGAACTTATCCAATGGACTGAGTTCTTCATTGTTGGACTTGGCCTTCTGAAAAGAAAAACATACGTGCAGCCAGCTTAAAGATCTATGAGGGGAGTGTGAAAAGAGTTTATATAACTGTCATCTGTTAAATATTGGTTTGCATTTGGATAACAATTAAAAGCAATCTGAGCAGAGCATCTTGCTGGTAGACCAGATCAATGTGCTGAAAACTAATATAAAACAACTAATCATCAAAACAGATTTATTTAATTTGCATGGACATGCCCATCACATATGTAAACAATTTATGTAGATGACAAAGTTGGAATCATAAAAAAATGGTACCTCCTATGATGTATAGTAAGTTGCATGGTTGACCCCAACAATTATTATGGATCAGAGATTCAGAGGGAGTACCTAGAATTGCATACACTAGCACAAAATTCTTGAATACATATGAATATGAATACACTCAAGTTATCAAACTAGAATCATGCAGAACCAACATTCAGCAAAAAAAAAACAACTAAATATCCATCAAACGTGAAACATCTATCAAGATTCATGCACTAGCCTACGCAACCAAAACAACAAACTGATTGCAAGGGCTAGTACAATCGACTTATACATACATCAACAACATCCACTGCCGTTTAGGTTGAGTCTAGGTCCTTACCAAGATTCCCAAGTGAGTGGCATAGCTCTGCGACCCAGTGGTTCGATGGAACATAACCTTAGAATGGTTCCTTCTGTTCATATCGCAGACCGCCTGCAAACATTGTCGACTTAGTAACACAAAAGCATACTGTCAAGCTTCATGCAATAGCCAACGCAACCAAAAGTCCGAACTGATGGAAAGGGTAAGCAATCAACATATACACTCAACATTCCCCCTCACGTGTGACGGGAGACAACTCAACACGTGGAGACTAGAGGTATAGCTCAAGAGGCATATACGTGGACTCCGAAGAGGGCAACGGAGGGCAGCAACAATTTTTAGGATAAATTGCGAAAGCCAAGACTCAGAACTCGAAACCGTGGGCTCTGACACCATGTCAAGCTTCATGCAATAGCCAACGCAACCAAAAGTCCGAATAGATGGGACACTTAACACATACAAATAGTAGCTTTGATTTCTGAAAGGAACCAACCTTTTTTCTTGGGATCCATCCAATGATGCACAAGCTCATTCCACTCGGAGTTGTTCGTAGAATGGACATGACTTATTTTCGGCACTTCATTGGGAAGATGGCGATCAAAATACTTGGCTTTCAACATGTGCCGATGTTGATGAATGCCTTTTTAAAGATGCTTTATACATACTGCTTTTACTGGTGAAGCAGTTATGTCCATACTAAGCTTCGCCTGATGACATGTAAAACAGAAAGAATGGATGGCTCTGCAGGATGGCATCTGCATATAAACGTCAAAGAGGGGAAATGACCAGCAGAATGTACTTACAACCACTCTGTTGTAATAACCATGGAGGAGTTGAGTGCCACCCTTGTACTTGTTCCAGTGCGAACGCACAGGAACCTAGTTCCTGACTGCAATGTTGCATTCACTTGCAAACTTTGCAGCGATTGCAGCTGAAACTGGCCTAGTCCTTCCCTTTGGAATGACTACTGGCAGTTTGGGAACCTTTGGGAACATACTTCTGAATTTTTTTGGCAAGTTGATGTTTACTCCCCTTGCCACTACAAAAAAAAAATAAGAACATGTAAGGTAATAAAAGAGGTACTCCAAACAAAATATGGACGAAAAAAGAGACTAAATACACAAATCATGCCTTTAACCCCATTGCTGGACAGGGTTTCTGATGTCTACGGGTGCTTCTATTCTTGTAGACAGTGTTGGGCCTCCAAGAGCAGAGGTTTGTAGAATAGCAGCAAGTTTCCCTTAAGTGGATCACCCAAGGTTTATCGAACTCAGGGAGGAAGAGGTCAAAGATATCCCTCTCATGCAACCCCGCAACCACAAAGCAAGAAGTCTCTTGTGTCCCCAACACACCTAATAGGTGCACTAGTTCGGCGAAGAGATAGTGAAATACGGGTGGTATAAATAAGTATGAGCAAGTGGCAACGGCACCGGAAAAGTGCTTTGCCCAGGACAAGAAACAAGCGTAGTAACGCAGCGGTAGTAACGCAGTAGAAACAAGAAACAAGCAGCGATAGCGATATTTAGGAACAAGGCCTAGGGATTAGACTTTCACTAGTGGACACTCTCAACTTTGATCACATAACAGAATAGATAAATGCATACTCTACACTCTCTTGTTGGATGATGAACACCACTAATTGCGTAGGATTACACGAACCCTCAATGCCGGAGTTAACAAGCTCCACAATATTGAATGTTCATATTTAAATAACCTTAGAGTGCATGACAGATCAACACAACTAAACCAAGTACTAACATAGCATGCACACTCGTCACCTTCACACTATGTAGGAGGAATAGATCGCATCAATACCATCATAGCAATAGTTAACTTCATAATCTACAAGAGATCATAATCATAGCCTACGCCAAGTACTAACACGGATGCACACACTGTCACCATTACACCGTGCTGGAGGAATAAACTACTTTAATAACATCACTAGAGTAGCACATGGATAAATTGTGATACAAAACACATTGCAATCATAAAGAGATATAAATAAGCACTTCACTATGCCATTCATAACGACGAATAAGTATTCTGTGAAATATAGCCTAAGAGACCCACACGGTGCACACACTGTCACCTTTACACACGTGGGACAAGGAGTCTCCGGAGATCACATAAGTAAAACCCACTTGACTAGCACAATGACATCTAGATTACAAGCATCATCATATGAATCTCAATCATGTAAGGCAGCTCATGAGATTATTGTATTGAAGCACATAGGAGAGAGATGAACCACATAGCTACCGGTACAGCCCCGAGCCTCGATGGAGAACTACTCCCTCCTCATGGGAGACAGCAGCGTTGATGGAGATGGCGGTGGTGTCGATGGAGGATCCTTCCGGGGGCACTTCCCCGTCCCGGCGGCGTGCCGGAACAGAGACTCCTGTCCCCCAGATCTTGGCTTTGCGATGGCGGCTCTGGAAGGTTTCTCGTACCGTGGCTTTTTCGTATCGAGGTTTTAGGTCAGGGACCTTTATATAGGCAAAGAGGCGGCGTCAGAAGGTCAACGAGGCGGTGACACAATAGGGGGCGCGGCCTGAGCCCCGGCCGCGCCGCCCTATCATCCGGGCCCACCGGGGCTCCCCTCCGGTGGCTCTCGTGTGTTTTGGAAGCTTCGTGGAAAAATAGGATGCCGGGCGTTGATTTCGTCCGATTCCGAGAATATTTCCTTACTAGGATTTCCGGAACCAAAAACAAGCAGAAAACAGAACCGGCCCTTCGGCATCTCGTCAATAGGTTAGTTCCGGAAAACGCATAATAATGACATAAAGTATGCATAAAACATGTAGATATCATCAATAATGTGGCATGGAACATAAGAAATTATCGATACGTCGGAGACGTATCAGTTTCCACCTCAGGATCCCCGAGTCCTGCATCTTTGCTGGCCTGATGGGTTTGGTCATCAGGCTGAGGGTTTGCATGATCTTCATAATTCATGTGCTTGTTGGCATCCATCTGGTCAGTGCACTCCACGAAGACAGGCCATGTTGCATCATTACCTGTGACAAGGGAGTAAGCGAGCATATGTGGTCATTTTGAAACAAAAGCTATACTAAATGCATGTAATAACTTGACAACACTACTTGATAGATGTAGTATGCATTATGTGCTACAACTTGCCTTCAACAAGAGAAGGGTTCAGACGTAGGGATCTCCGTGGGGCTGAGATTGGACTTCGTTTGTGTCTAGGAGCTGGTGGGTCTGGTGATGATATTTTCATGCCTGGCTGCGTCAAGGTTCCATCTAGAGTCGTTAGGTTTTCCTTGTAGCTAGCCGTAGGTATCTTCTTGCGCTGGTAAGAAGCATGACATTGAT
Source organism: Lolium rigidum (assembly GCF_022539505.1). NCBI lineage: Eukaryota > Viridiplantae > Streptophyta > Magnoliopsida > Poales > Poaceae > Lolium > Lolium rigidum. The sequence continues at coordinate 400,406,455 of NC_061510.1, read as the reverse complement.
CATTGTATACAGGAACAATTGATTGGCATTCATAATCAAACATTTATAGATATGATAAAGCAAGATGAGATGGAGGAACTAGCACCTTAGCTGCCGAGAGAGAAGGGGAGCTCTCAAGCATATCATGTAACAAGACTGCAAGCTCATAATCTCCTTCAGGTGGCTGAGATGTTGATATTCTCTTGTTGCCCTTAGCAGTTGAGCCTCCCCTTTTACTATTATAATCCCCCATTGAAGCATGTGATGCTACCATCATCTCAACAGGAGAAGCTCTAGGAAGTTTTGCAATGTTCCTCCTCTTTTTATTGCGTTTTCCTGCCGCTGCTAAAATAGCAAGTACAAACATTAAGGTAAAGTTTGGTAGCTCGGTATTATCTAAACCGACGTAATACTAATTTTTTTTTGAAACAAGATGGCCCAACCACGGGGAGGCCCATCTTATATTGAAAGCTCACATGTTTTTATAGACACACTGAAGGAAGGAAAAAACTCCAGTAACAGAGAACAAAGACCACTCACAAGTCACAACACAGGAAGTAATACTGATAATTTAATTTGCCAAAACAGTTTACATTGTGGAACACAGGCCACACGGCTATATTTTATAACCAAAATATTCCAACGCCTGCCTAACAAATACCAGAGTTTTCCTCGTTTCTTAGTTCTAGATAAATAAGGTCAGACTTCTTTCTTGAATACTTAAAAAACGTAGTTATCGAGAATATTTTGATTTTTGAATCAAATTATTTACAGAATCCAAACATCCGAAACGTAGTTTAAGATGTGCGTATGTGTGGTATGTATGATGATATAGAGCGAAAATACTTGTATTTATAAGCCAGTAACAAACGAACTAAATCGGTATTCTCTTAGCAATCGACAAGGAAACTACCCAATTGATAGCAATCGACCGAACATTCGAGCACAGGCAAAATAATCGAACTAACTGGGTGCGAAAAAACAAGTATACCCGTTCCTAGCCTCATGGCGAGGAAGAGGATTTGTCTCAACTGGCGTAGATGTGGCCCGAGACGATGGACCGCTACGGTATGGTTGGAGCGCGGCGATGATGTGCAGGGCGAACTCCGGAGGGAGAAGTAGCCGGCGGATTCAGAGCATCTCCGCCTGCGTCTTTCAAATTATCCCCCAAACAGCGCCAGAGCGAGCCTTTAGAAGACGTGTTTTCTCGTGTCGCGTTTGCGGGACGTCGCTCCCTAGCCGCGTCCCCCAAATAAATAAAAGTGCACAAAAATGAAGGTTTTCATTCAAATTTGATTATATTTTACAAGTTTGAATAAAAACAGCTAGATTATCTAACCCTAGCCTACTGGCTGCCTGACGGTGCATTCGACGGCCCTGCCCTGTCATCGCCTCCCCTCCGTCGCAGCTCCTTCGCCGCACGCCGCCTCTCCCTACGGAGCTTGACGAGAAGACGCCGTTGCTCGATCAGCGCGTCTTTCGCCTGCCTTCCCTTGTGGCGCGGCCTGGAGGGAGAGTTTGACGGCGCGGCGAATCAGCTCGTTTTCGCGAGCACGGGCGTCGTCCTGCAGCTTCTTCTGTGACTTGAACGACTCGACGAGCGCTCCTTGTTGAGCCGCTGATGGCGTGTATTTCACACGTTCGTTGGGCAACCCCAAGAGGAAGGTATGATGCGCACAGCAGCAAGTTTTCCCTCAGAAAGAAACCAAGGTTTATCGAACCGGGAGGAGCCAAGAAGCACGTTGAAGGTTGATGGCGGCGGGATGTAGTGCGGCGCAACACCAGAGATTCCGGCGCCAACGTGGAACCCGCACAACACAACCAAAGTACTTTGCCCCAACGAAACGAGTGAGGTTGTCAATCTCACCGGCTTGCCGTAACAAAAGATTAACCGTATTGTGTGGAAGATGATTGTTTGCAGAGAAAACGATAGAAACAAGTATTGCAAGCAGATTTGTATTTCAGTATTAAAGAATGGACCGGGGTCCACAGATTCACTAGAGGTGTCTCTCCCATAAGATAAAAGCATGTTGGGTGAACAAATTACGATCGGGCAATTGACAAATAGAGAGGGCATAACAATGCACATACATGACATGATAAGTATAGTGAGATTTAATTGGGCATTACGACAAAGTACATAGACCGCCATCCAACCGCATCTATGCCTAAAAAGTCCACCTTCAGGTTATCATCCGAACCCCTCCAAGTATTAAGTTGCTAACAACAGACAATTGCATTAAGTATGGTGCGTAATGTAATCAACAACTACATCCTCTGGACATAGCGCCAATGTTTTATCCCTAGTGGCAACAAAGACAACACAACCTTAGAACTTTCTGTCATCGTCCCGTGTGTCAATGCGGCATGAACCCACTATCGAGCATAAGTACTCCCTCTTGGAGTTAAAAGTAAAAACTTGGCCAGCAGCCTCTACTAGTAACGGAGAGCATGCAAGATCATAAACAACACATATGTAATAACTTGATAATTAACATGACATGGTATTCTCTATCCATCGGATCCCGACAAACACAACATATAGAATTACGGATAGATGATCTTGATCATGTTAGGCAGCTCACAAGATCCAACAATGAAGCACAATGAGGAGAAGACAACCATCTAGCTACCGCTATGGACCCATAGTCCAGGGGTGAACTACTCACTCATCACTCCGGAGGCGACCATGGCGGTGTAGAGTCCTCCGGGAGATGAATCCCCTCTCCGGCAGGGTGCCGGAGGAGATCTCCAGAATCCCCGAGATGGGATCGGCGGCGGCGGCGTCTCGCAAGGTTTTCCGTATCGTGGTTTTTCGCATCGTGGGTTTCGCGACGGAGGCTTTAAGTAGGCGGAAGGGCGCAGTCGGGGGCCGGACGAGGGGCCACACCATAGGCGGCGCGGGCCCCCCGGGCCGCGCCGCCTTGTGGTGTCGCCACCTCGTGGCCCCACTTCGTATGTTCTTCGGTCTTCTCGGAAGCTCCGTGGAAAAATAGGCCCCCGGGTCTTTGTTTCGTCCAATTCCGAGAATATTTCGTTACTAGGATTTCTGAAACCAAAAACAGCAGTAAAACAGAACCGGCACTTCGGCATCTTGTTAATAGGTTAGTTCCAGTAAAATGCACGAATATGACATAAAGTGTGCATAAAACATGTAGGTATCATCAATAATATGGCATAGAACATAAGAAATTATCGATACGTCGGAGACGTATCAAGCATCCCCAAGCTTAGTTCTGCTCGTCCCGAGCAGGTAAAACGATAACAAAGATAATTTCTGAAGTGATATGCCATCATAACCTTGATCATACTATTTGTAAACATATGTAGTGGATGCAGCGATCAAAACAATGGTAATGACATGAGTAAACAAGTGAATCATAAAGCAAAGACTTTTCATGAATAGTACTTCAAGACAAGTATTAATAAGTCTTGCATAAGAGTTAACTCATAAAGCAATAAATCAAAGTAAAGGTATTGAAGCAACACAAAGGAAGATTAAGTTTCAGCGGTTGCTTTCAACTTGTAACATGTATACCTCATGGATAATAGTCAACATAGAGTAATATAACAAGTACAATATGCAAATATGTAGGAATCAATGCACAGTTCACACAAGTGTTTGCTTCTTGAGGTGGAGAGAAATAGGTGAACCGACTCAACATAAAAGTAAAGAGAATGGTCCTTCAAAGAGGAAAGCATCGATTGCTATATTTGTGCTAGAGCTTTTATTTTGAAAACATGAAACAATTTTGTCAACGGTAGTAATAAAGCATATGAGTTATGTACATTATATCTTACAAGTTGCAAGTCTCATGCATAGTATACTAATAGTGCCCGCACCTTGTCCTAATTAACTTGGACTACCGGATCTTTGCAATGCACATGTTTTGACCAAGTGTCACAATGGGGTACCTCCATGCCGCCTTGTACAAAGGTCTAAGGAGAAAGCTCGCATTTTGGATTTCTCGCTTTTGATTATTCTCAACTTAGACATCCATACCGGGACAACATGGACAACATATAATGGACTCCTCTTTAATGCATAAGCATGTGGCAACAATTATTATTCTCATATGAGATTGAGGATATATGTCCAAAACTGAAATTTCCACCATGAATCATGGCTTTAGTTAGCGGCCCAAAGTTCTTCTCTAACAATATGCATGCTCCAACCATGAAGGTGGTAGATCTCTCTTGCTTCAGACAAGACGGACATGCATAGCAACTCACATGATATCCAACAAAGAATAGTTGATGGCGTCCCCGTAAACATGGTTATCGCTCAACAAGCAACTTAATAAGAGATAAAGTGCATAAGTACATATTCAATACCACAATAGTTTTTAAGCTATTTGTCCCATGAGCTATATATTGCAAAGGTGAATGATGGAATTTTAAAGGTAGCACTCAAGCAATTTACTTTGGAATGGCGGATAAATACCATGTAGTAGGTAGGTATGGTGGACACAAATGGCATAGTGGTTGGCTCAAGTATTTTGGATGCATGAGAAGTATTCCCTCTCGATACAAGGTTTAGGCTAGCAAGGTTATTTGAAACAAACACAAGGATGAACGGTACAGACAAAACTCACATAAAAGACATATGGTAAACATTATAAGACTCCATACCGTCTTCCTTGTTGTTCAAAACTCAATACTAGATGTTATCTAGACTCTAGAGAAACCAAATATGCAAACCAAATTAGCAAGCTCTAAGTATTTCTTCATTAATGGGTGCAAAGTATATGATGCAAGAGCTTAAACATGAGCACAACAATTGCCAAGTATCAAATTATCCAAGACATTATAGCAATTTACTACATGTATCATTTTCCAATTCCAACCATATAACAATTTAACGAAGAAGAAACTTCGCCATGAATACTATGAGTAGAGTCTAAGGACATACTTGTCCATATGCTACAGCGGAGCGTGTCTCTCTCCCATAAAGTTAATGCTAGGATCCATTTTATTCAAACAAAACAAAAAACAAAAACAAACCGACGCTCCAAGCAAAGTGCATAAGATGTGACGGAATAAAAATATAGTTTCGGGGAGGAACTCGATAATGTTGTCGATGAAGAAGGGGATGCCTTGGGCATCCCCAAGCTTAGACGCTTGAGTCTTCTTATAATATGCAGGGGTGAACCACCGGGGCATCCCCAAGCTTAGAGCTTTCACTCTCCTTGATCATATTGCATCATACTCCTCTTTTGATCCTTGAAAACTTCCTCCACACCAAACTCGAAACAACTCATTAGAGGGTTAGTGCATAATAAAAATTCACATGTTCAGAGGTGACACAATCATTCTTAACACTTCTGGACATTGCATAAAGCTACTGGACATTAGTGGATCAAAGAAATTCATCCAACATAGCAAAAGAGGCAATGCGAAATAAAAGACAAAATCTGTCAAAACAGAACAGATCCGTAAAGATGGATTTTATTAGGCCACCAGACTTGCTCAAACGAAAATGCTCAAATTGAATGAAAGTTGCGTACATATCTGAGGATCATGCTTGTAAATTGGCGTAATTTTCTGAGCTACCTACAGGGAGATAGACCCAGATTCGTGACAGCAAAGAAATCTGGAACTGCGCGAGTAATCCAAATCTAGTACTTACTTTTCTATCAAAGACTTTACTTGGCACAACAAAACTCAAAACTAAGATAAGGAGAGGTTGCTACAGTAGTAAACAACTTCCAAGACACAAATATAAAACAAAAATACTGTAGTAAAAACATGGGTTGTCTCCCATAAGCGCTTTTCTTTAACGCCTTTCGGCTAGGCGCAGAAAGTGTATCTCAAGTAACATCGAAGGATGAAGCATCAACATCATAATTTGTTCTAATAATAGAATCATAAGGTACCTTCATTCTCTTTCTAGGGAAGTGTTCCATACCTTTCTTGAGAGGAAATTGATATTTAATATTACCTTCCTTCATATCAATAGTAGCACCAACGGTTCGAAGAAAAGGTCTTCCCAATATAATGGGGCAAGATGCATTGCATTCAATATCCAAGACAACAAAATCAACGGGGACAAGGTTATTGTTAACCATAATATGAACATTATCAACTTTCCCCAAAGGTTTCTTTTTAGCATTATCAGCGAGATTAACATCCAAATAACAATTCTTCAATGGTGGCAAGTCAAGCATATCATAGACTTTTTTAGGCATAACAGAAATACTTGCACCAAGATCACACAAGGCATTACAATCAAAGTCTTTGACTCTCATTTTAATGATGGGCTCCCAACCATCCTCTAGCTTTCTAGGAATAGAAGTTTCAAGTTTTAGTTTCTCTTCTCTAGCTTTTATGAGAGCATTTGTAATATGTTTTGTGAAAGCCAAATTTATAGCACTAGCATTGGGACTTTTAGCAAGTTTTTGTAAGAACTTTATAACTTCAGAGATATGGCAATCATCAAAATCTAAATCATTACAATCTAAAGCAATGGGATTATCATCCCCAAGGTTGGAAAAAATTTCAGCAGTTTTATCACAAGCAGTTTCAGCAGTTTTAGCAGTTTCAGGTAATTTTGCGCGCTTTGCACTAGGAGTGGAAGCATTGCTAACACCAATTATTTTACCATTGATAGTAGGAGGTGCAGCAACATGTGAATAATCAACATTACTTGTGGTGGTAATAGTCCAAACTTTAGCTACATTTTTCTCGTTAGCTAGTTTTTCATTTTCTTCTCTATCCCACCTAGCACGCAGTTCAGCCATTAATCTTATATTCTCATTAATTCTAACTTGGATGGCATTTGCTGTAGTAACAATTTTATTTTCAATATCCCTATTAGGCATAACTTTCGATTTCAAAAGATCAACATCAGAGGCAAGACTATCAACTCTAGAAACAAGAATATCAATTTTATTGAGCTTTTCCTCAACAGATTTGTTAAAGGCAGTTTGTGTACTAATAAATTCTTTAAGCATAGCTTCAAGTCCAGGGGTGTATTCCTATTATTGTTGTAAGAATTTCCATAAGAATTAGCATAACCGTTACCATTATTATAAGGATATGGCCTATAGTTATTACTAGAATTGTTCCGATAAGCATTGTTGTTGAAATTATTATTTTTAATGAAGTTTACATCAACATGTTCTTCTTGGGCAACCAATGAAGCTAATGGAACATTATTAGGATCAACATTAGTCCTATCATTTGCAAGCATAGACATAATAGCATCAACCTTATCATTCAAGGAAGAGGATTCTTCAACAGAATTTACCTTCTTACCTTGTGGAGCTCTTTCCGTGTGCCATTCAGAGTAATTAACCATCATATTATCAAGAAGTTTTGTTGCTTCACCAAGAGTGATGGACATAAAGGTACCTCCAGCAGCTGAATCCAATAAATTCCGTGAAGAAAAATTTAGTCCTGCATAGAAGGTTTGGATGATCATCCAAGTAGTCAGTCCATGGGTTGGGCAATTTTTAACCGAGAGATTTCATTCTTTCCCAAGCTTGAGCAACATGTTCATTATCTAATTGTTTAAAATTCATTATGCTACTCCTCAAAGATATAATTTTAGCAGGGGGATAATATCTACCAATAAAAGCATCCTTGCATTTAGTCCAGGAATCAATACTATTCTTAGGCGAGAGATAGCAACCAATCTTTAGCTCTTCCTCTTAATGAGAAAGGAAACAATTTTAATTTTATAATGTCACCATCTACATCTTTATACTTTTGCATTTCACATAGTTCAACAAAATTATTGAG
>NC_061510.1:400326536-400398633 GCF_022539505.1 Lolium rigidum | reverse complement strand
CCTCCGGGAGATGATTCCCTCTCCGGCGGGTGCGGGAGGCGATCTCCAGAATCCCCCGAGATGGGATTGGCGGTGGCGGCGTCTCTGGAACTATTTCCGTATCGTGGCTCTCGGTAATAGGGTTTTCGCGACGGAGAGTTTAAGTAGGCGGAAGGGCAGAGTCGGGGGGCTGACGAGGGGCCCACACCACAAGGCGGCGCGGGCCCCTCCTTGGCCGCGCCGCCTTGTGGTTTGGCCACCTCGTGGCCCACTTCGTATGCTCTTCGGTCTTCTGGAAGCTCCGTGAAAAAATAAGACCCTGGGCGTTGATTTCGTTCAATTCCGAGAATATTTCCTTTGTAGGATTTATGAAACCAAAAACAGCAGAAAACAACAACTGACGCTTCGGCATCTTGTCAATAGGTTAGTGCCGGAAAATGCATAGTAATGATGTAAAGTGTGTATAAAACATGTGAGTATTGTCATAAAAGTAGCATGGAACATAAAAAATTATGGATACGTTTGAGACGTATCAAGGATTCCCAAGCTTAGTTCCTACTCGCCCTCGAGTAGGTAAACGATAACAAGGATAATTTATGAAGTGACATGCTATCATAATCTTGATCAATACTATTGTAAAGCATATGAGATGAATGAAGTGATTCGAAGCAATGGTAAAGACAATGATTAAACAACTGAATCATATAGCAAAGACTTTTCATGAATAGTACTTTCAAGACAAGCATCTATAAGACTTGCATAGGAGTTAACTCATAAAGCAATAAATTCTTAGTAGAAAGCTTTGAAGCAACACAAAGGAAGATATAAGTTTCAGCAGTTGCTTTCAACTTCAACATGTTTATCTCATGGATGTATATCTCATGGATAATTTGTCAACACAAAGTAATATGATGAATGCAAATAAGCAAGTATGTAGGAATCAATGCACACAGTTGACACAAGTGTTTGCTTCTAAGATAGAAGAAGATAGGTAAACTGACTCAACATAAAGTAAAAGAAAGGCCCTTCGCAGAGGGAAGCATGGATTACTATTTTTGTGCTAGAGCTTTTCATTTTGAAAACATAGAAACAATTTTGTCAACGGTAGTAATAATTCATATGTGTTATGCATAAGACATCTTATAAGTTGCAAGCCTCATGCATAGAGTACCAATAGTGCTCGCACCTTGTCCTAATTAGCTTGGATTTACATGGATTATCATTGCATAACATATGTTTCAACCAAGTGTCACAAAGGGGTACCTCTATGTCGCTTCGTACAAAGGTCCAAGGAGATAGATCGCATTTGATTTCTCGTTTTTGATAGATCTCAACTTAGGACATCCATACCGGGACAACATAGACAACAAATAATGGACTCCTCTTTAATGCATAAGCATTCAACAACAGATAATATACTCATAAGAGATTGAGGATTATTGTCCAAACTGAAACTTCCACCATGATTCATGGCTTTAGTTGGCGGCCCAATGTTCTTCTCTAACAATATGCATACTCAAACCATTTGATCATGATAAATCACCCTTACTTCAGACAATACGAACATGCATAGCAACTCACATGATATTCAACAAAGGTGTAATAGTTGATGGCGTCCCCAGAAACATGGTTATCGCTCAACAAGCAACTTATAAGAAATAAGATACATAAGCTACATATTCAATACCACAATAGTTTTTAAAGCTATTTTCCCATGAGCTATATATTGCAAAGACAAGGAATGAAATTTTAAAGGTAGCACTCAAGTAATGTACTTTGAAATGGCAGAGAAATACCATGTAGTAGGTAGGTATGGTGGACACAAATGGCATAGTTTTTGGCTCAAGGATTTGGATGCACGAGAAGAAATCCCTCTCAATACAAGGCTTTGGCTAGCAAGGTTGTTTGAAGCAAACTCAAGTATAAACCGGTACAACAAAACTTACATAAGAACATATTTCAAGTATTATAAGACTCTATACTATCTCCTTGTTGTTCAAACACCTTAACCATAAAATATCTAGACTTTAGAGAGACCAATCATGCAAACCAAATTTCAACAAGCTCTATGGTAGTTCTTCATTAATGGGTGCAAAGTACATGATGCAAGAGCTTAAACATGATATATTTGAGCACAACAATTGCCAAGTATCAAATTATTCAAGACAATATACCAATTACCACATGAAGCATTTTCTGTTTCCAACCAAATAACAATGAACAAAGCAATTTCAACCTTCGCCATGAACATTAAAAGTATAGCTAAGAACACCAGTGTTCATATGAAACAGCGGAGCGTGTCTCTCTCCCAAACAAAGAATGCTAGGATCCGATTTTATTCAAACAAAAACAAAAATAAAAACATACAGACGCTCCAAGTAAAGCACATAAGATGTGACGGAATAAAAATATAGTTTCACTAGAGGTAACCTGATAAGTTGTCAATGAAGAAGGGATGCCTTGGGCATCCCCAAGCTTAGATGCTTGAGTCTTCTTGAAATATGCAGGGATGAACCACGGGGGCATCCCCAAGCTTAGACTTTTCACTCTTCTTGATCATATTGTATCATCCTCCTCTCTTGACCCTTAAAAACTTCCTCCACACCAAACTCGAAACAAACTCATTAGAGGGTTAGTGCATAATCATAAATTCACATATTCAGAGGTGACACAATCATTCTTAACACTTCTGGACATTGCACAAAGCTACTGAAAGTTAATGGAACAAAGAAATCCATTCAACATAGCAAAACAGGCAATGCGAAATAAAAGGCAGATTCTGTCAAAACAGAACAGTCCGTAAAGACAGATTTTTCAGGGGCACTTAACTTACTCAGATGAAAATGCTCAAATTGAATGAAAGTTGCGTACATATCTGAGGATCAAGCACGTAAATTGGCAGATTTTTCTGAGTTACCTACAGACGGGGCTGCTAAATTTCGTGACAGCAAGAAATCTGTTTCTGCGCAGTAATCCAATTCTACTATCAACCTTACTATCAAAGACTTTACTTGGCACAACAATGCAATAAAATAAAGATAAGGAGAGGTTGCTACAGTAGTAAGAACTTCCAATACTCAAATATAAAACAAAAGTGCAGAAGTAAAATAATGGGTTGTCTCCCATAAGCGCTTTTCTTTAACGCCTTTCAGCTAGGCGCAGAAAGTGTGAATCAAGTATTATCAAGAGATGAAGCATCAACATCATAATTTTCACAATTTGTCACAATAGGTATCTTAGATGCTCCCTCATCTATAGTCGTACTAAGGGTTTTGTCAATTTTAGGCCTATAATAGTTTTTTTTGGCTTAGGCACCTTAGAGACATACATGAACTTTTGCTCCTTACCCACATAAGCTTTCTCCTTAAACTTAAGAGAAGAAAAAGTTGAACCCAAGGTTCCCATAGCTTCTTCAAGTTCACTAATCCTATGGGTTCGATTATCATGAGTAGCACAAGTTTCTAAAACGGCAATTCTCTCATTAATTCCACTTAGAGTTTTATCAAGTTTATCAGTGTTATCAAGTAATATTCCCAATTTAGTCTCAACACTTGGAAGATTTTTCTCTATGGCCTCCAACTTTGTCATGACATCTTCAAGAGAGATTTCAATTTTAGCTTCATTAACAGGTGGTATTCCAACTAGACTCTCAATAATGCAACTAGCTTCTAAAGCAAGAGTGCCTAGGAAATTACCTCCCGCAAGAGTATCAAGAACATACCTATTCCAGCTAGAGATACCAACATAAAAATTCCTAAGTAGGATAATAGTGGAGTGTTTCTTAGTGCACCTATGATGAGCATCACTAATTCTATACCAAGCATCTTTAAAACTTTCTCCCCCTTGTTGCTTAAACGAACGAACTTCAACTCAGGATTACTCATTTTTAGCAATAGTAAATAAAGCAAACTAAATAAAGTAAATGCAAGTAACTAATTTTTTGTGTTTTTAATATAGAGAATGCGAACAAGACAGTAAATAAAGTAAAGCAAGTAACTATTTTTTTTGTATTTTTGATATAGAGAGCAAACAAAGCAGTAAATAAAGTAAAGTAAAGCTAGACAAAAGCAAAGTAAAGAGATTGGATGTGGGAGACTCCCCTTGCAGCGTGTCTTGATCTCCCCGGCAACGGCGCCAGAAATTTAGCTTGTTGACGCGTAAAGCACACGCCCGTTGGGAACCCCAAGTGGAAGGTGTGATGCGTACAACAACAAGTTTCCCTCAGTAAGAAACCAAGGTTTATCGAACCAGTAGGAGTCAAGGGCCACATGAAGGTTGTTGGTGACGGAGTGTAGTGCGGCGCAACACCAGGGATTCCGGCGCCAACGTGGAACCTGCACAACACAATCACAATACTTTGCCCCAACTTAACAGTGAGGTTGTTAATCTCACCGGTTTGCTGTAAACAAAGGATTAAACATATGGTGTGAAAAATGATGTTTGTTTGCGAAGAACAGTAAAGAACATAGTTTGCAGTAGATTGTATTTCAGATGTAAAAGAATGGACCGGGGTCCATAGTTCACTAGTGGTGTCTCTCCAATAAGATAAATAGCATGTTGGGTGAACAAATTACAGTTGGGCAATTGACAAATAAAGAGGGCATAACAATGCACATACATATCACGATGACTACTATGAGATTTAATCAGGGCATTACGACAAAGTACATAGACCGCTATCCAGACATGCATCTATGCCTAAAAAGTCCACCTTCGAGGTTAGCATCCGCACCCCTTCCAGGTATTAAGTTGCAAACAACGAGACAATTGCATTAAGTATGGTGCGTAATGTAATCAACACAAATATCCTTAGACAAAGCATTGATGTTTTATCCCTAGTGGCAACAGCACATCCACAACCTTAGGGGTTCTTTGTCACTCCCAGATTCAATGGAGACATGAACCCACTATCGAGCATAAATACCCCTCTTGGAGTTACAAGTATCAACTTGGCCGAGCCTCTACTAGCAACGGAGAGCATGCAAGAACATAAACAACACATATATGATAGATTGATAATCAACTTGACATAGTATTCCATATTCATCGGATCCCAACAAACACAACATGTAGCATTACAAATAGACGATCTTGATCATGATAGGCAGCTCACAAGATCTAACATGATAGCACAAGAGGAGAAGACAACCATCTAGCTACTGCTATGGACCCATAGTCCAAAGATGAACTACTCACACATCAGTCCGGAGGCGATCATGGTGATGAAGAGTCCTCCGGGAGATGATTCCCCTCTCCGGCAGGGTGCCGGAGGCGATCTCCAGAATCCCCCGAGATGAGATTGGCGGCGGCGGCGTCTCTGGAACTATTTCCGTATCGTGGCTCTCGGTAATAGGGTTTTCGCGACGGAGAGTTTAAGTAGGCGGAAGGGCAGAGTCGGGGGGCTGACGAGGGGCCCACACCACAGGGCGGCGCGGGCCCCTCCTTGGCCGCGCCGCCTTGTGGTTTGGCCACCTCGTGGCCCCACTTCGTATGCTCTTCGGTCTTCTGGAAGCTCCGTGGAAAAATAAGACCCTGGGCGTTGATTTCATCCAATTCCGAGAATATTTCCTTTGTAGGATTTCTGAAACCAAAAACAGCAGAAAACAACAACCGGTGCTTCGGCATCTTGTCAATAGGTTAGTGCCGGAAAATGCATAATAATGATGTAAAGTGTGTATAAAACATGTGAGTATTATCATAAAAGTAGCATGGAACATAAGAAATTATGTATACGTTTGAGACGTATCAGAGGGCGGCGACGAGTGAGGGCGGTGGCTGGCGTGATTGCGGCTGTGCTTGGAGACGTGTGAATGAGTTGGAGTGGAGCGTGACCTAGTCGCGCCAGAAATCAGCCCAACTCTCTCCCCTACGGCCTTCTCTCAATTCGGAAAAGAAATTTGGCGAGCTTTCATGCCGGATCGAGCCGAGCCTGGCGAGCCAAAAGCCCGCGAGGGTCCAAGTTTTTTGGTTCGACTCGGTCCACTTGTATGGCGGGCCGAGCTCAGCTCGGGCCGAGCCAAAAACTCGCCCCCGAGGTGGACTACACTTACCCAGAGTGTTAACTAACCGACCGTAGCCCCGACGTCTAATACTACGTGTGCCACTCAATGTAAATACTCAACAACCTTATCACCGCCGTCACCCAACCCATCTTTGACGGCAAGCGTCGACGCGTACTAGTTGGGATCTGGAGCAGATCCAGGTCATCCACATGTATTCGGACGACAGCTAGTTCACATGTGGTTCATTATTGATCTGTCGCCGATGAACTTCTCCGGCAGGGATCTACGGTCTTAGAATATCAATTGAGATCAAAGTCGACAACAAATAAACTAAGGTGTCACTAGTTACAAATAGGCTGACCTCAAGGGCTCACCCAACAACATGATTTAAATCTTTGTCGGAAAGGTATTTTTGGACTAGTCCTAACTCCTAATTGGTCAACAAACGGAAATCACACTCGTATACATATACGAGGGCGTCCCGGGCTTATCCTGGGTGTCCATCTATACAGTAAGATCTGTGCAGCTTACTGTGTAAATTACAAAGAACCCCTCTAATATATGTTTCTGTTTAGTACAAAAACAACTCTACTGTACCGACTATTTGCTTCTAGATCCCTGTGCTGCTACGTTCCAGAATCTGTTCAGTACATAGGCTGTGTTTGTTTGGGCTTCTGCTTCTGCTTTTAGGATCCAAAAGCGGAAACCCAAACAAACAGCAGGAAATAGAAAAGCGCTGTTGAGAAGCGCTTGGACCAAATGAACTGCGCGAGCCAGAAAGAGGAGAAGCGGGCCGAGGGGTGCTTCCCGCAGCTTTTGCTGCTTCCCGAGTTCCACCGGACGGAAATACCCTAAACACTTCAGAATATTTACAAAAAAACTGCCACCCAGGTATCCCGACCTGCCCCATCTCCATTTTCCCATCTCTCCTCACTTTCGTGCCGAGGCCATGGCAGAGGGTTAGCCGCGGTCGCCGCCCTCGCCCTCGCCGATGTTCCGGCCGCCGCCGTCCAAGGCCTGCTCCCACATCCGCTCTTGCAATCCTCTACCGGGCCGACACCCTCAACCCCTTTTCCCCTCCTCCCCGACCCCTATCCATGGCCGGCAAGCGTTAGGGTTACAGCGCCCCGCTCGCCGCCGCCGTTCCCCGGCCTCATCGGCACGAATCCCCGCCGGCGACGTCCAAGGACTCCTCCTCCTCCTCTCGCGACCTCGTCGACCTCGCCGCGTCCCCGAATTGACCGGGCGCACCATGGGTAGCCGTCCGCCGACGGCGACAGGAGGCGTCCGAGCCGGTGCGTCCTCGCCATTTCTTCTCCGCCGCTCACCTCCGGGAGCGACGCGCGCTCCGAGTCCCGTTCCCCGCCGCCGACGTACAAGCCCACCTCCCCCGCCTCGTTCTCGACCTCCTCCATCTCCCGTCGTCCCCAATTCGTCCGGGCGCACCACGGGTCGCGCTCGATCCCATCGTCCGCCGGAGACAGCAGCACTTGGAGCCGCCTGATGGTGGCCTCACGCCGATCAACATTCTTCTACAGAGCATACCAATGCTGTGGTGCTGATTGTTTCCGTGTGTGACTTTTCTCCCCCAAATCATACTGCTTGTGCATTTGTGCTCTGTTCGATACGATGGGTGTTAATTACTCAAAAAATTCAGTTCTAAAATCTGTTTTGTGTAATCAAGCGATGTTATGTACTGGAAAAACCAATCTGTAGACAAAAAGATGTGTAATATATGTGTAGCGAAGCACTGGTTCTGTAGCAAAGCACAACCAAGATGCTAGTTGTGTAATATATGTGTAGACGTGCGAAGCTTGTTGCTCTTTTGGATTTATATAGACAAATCTTGTAACATAAATTTCATGACACTCTCGTATGATATTTGAATATATGTGATGTTTTATATTTAATACAAACACTTTCAAATTGAAATTAAGGTAATTAACCCTTAAGCATGAAAATTATGTTTAAAACAGTCAGAATTAGCTAATTCATGTCAAATCAACATTTATATAACTTCTTCAGTCTTCAGGGTTATTTTAGACATTTCATCCTTCGTACTAGCAACAACACCTATCAACAGCATTTTTGCCAAACATCAAATATCTGCTTCTCACAGCTGCTTCTCACAGCTGCTTTTCCACAGCTCAACAGCTACAGCTGCTTTTCAACAGCTGCAGCCCAAACAAACAGACCCATAGTCTGCTACGTTCCAGAATCTGTTTAGTACATAGTTCTTTCGTTAGCCATTTTGCAAATATATTCCTAGTACTATGTTATTAATTTCCCAGGAACAAATTATGTTGGTAATGACTCGTTCTTAACAATACGTTCAGACTTTGTTTTTATAATGTTCATACAATAAAATCCACTATGTTCAGATTTTGTTTTTATGATGTTCAGACTTTGCTGATTGCAACGTTAATTCAGATCGGTGCTCCAGTGTGGAAATTTCTTCCGTACATTTTCACTTTAAAAACATGCATCGTTCATACATACACAAACAAAGGCTGCCATCATTGTCAAGCACAAACATCAACAGGAATTCGGATCCAAAGAAATCAGATAAAAGAATCCAACAGAGATATCAATAGACCTTTTGGGATCCAATATGCATGAACTTCGTCCAAAAAAGAAAGCAAAGCATTCACTCCTAAACTAAAGAACTAATCTACTGAGCTAGCCTCCCGTTATGCGCCAATGCTTGAACAGGACCGTTGACCTTTACCAAGCCAGTTTCCTATAGTTGACCGATACAGTTCGACCGATTGAGACAGCAGGGCGGATGTGACCGATGGATTTGAAGAAGGAACTCATTTTTGACTGATTCAGACCGTTTACCAGAAGAGCGGTATGGTTCAGAAGAGGTACTCATAATACAGATATCGTTTAACGAATTGCCCGATCGATTACCAATTGACCCAGTACAGCAAATAATCGAATCTGCAAAAAGAAATAAGAAATCTTCCAAGAACTGAGGGGAACCAAAATATCTAAGGGTAGCCACGGATCCAGGCCCTCGGAGCCCAGATATGTGCCCTCCAAGCCCACATGAACACGAACCCTAATCAGTCCTCCATGAGGGAGCCTCCCCTCCCGCCGTCACGGAGGAGGGAGCCAGCCAGGGCGTCGCCGGCTGCATCGTCATGGATGAGGGAGCCAGATCCATGACGTCGCCGGACGCATCATCCGGAAGAGGAGGTCGTCGGCGCATCACCGTCCACCACGCCACGACCGGGATGCTTGGGAGGCCTCCCCATGTTCGATGGAGGTGGTGTGCGAGAGGTGGAGAAAGGGGATGAGACGGGAGGGAGATGGTGGAGCACACTGGTGGTGTGCGTGAGTCGGGACAGAAACGAGGTGTACATGTCCACCTTCTCCTCTATAGGGATGCGATTGTGTACTAGGTACAGGATGATTTTGCAAAACTGACTTGCACGAATCTTGACATACTGCTGCCCAGTTCTTTTCAGCTTCTCAAGAGGCTTAACTACAAAATTAAGCTTAAGCTAAAAAGAACTGGATATTTAAGCTAAGCTTAGTTTTTCAGCCACCGCTCCTTTCTGTGTAGTTGGAACAAGCCACCCGAGGGCCGCTTACCGTGGCTTCCCGAGCTTCTACTTTTATGTGAAATGTGTGATTCCGAGCATAGCCCTCAACTGAAACGATATCACAACAAATATGCCACTCCACCCATCGTGTAACGTTTCGTTGGACAAGACCACTCCACGCCGGCAGGGACGAGGTTGGGTTCACAACCCTCCACCGCCGCCGCCGCTAGTCGACGGCCGCGCAGAAAATCGGAGCTACCTCCGCCTACCTCACCTACGAGCCCTCCTCTAGCCCGCGCACTCGCCTCTGGTCGCCCGTCTCCCCTCCAACCAGTCCTCGCGTACGCACTGCCGCCGCATCCGGCCGGTCGCCGCACAACACAGGTCGACGTATCCTCTCCTCGTACCTCTCGAATCCTAGCAGGTCGCCCTGTCCACCGTTGCAGGTCGCGGCTCTCACGTGCCTGGTCGACGGCTGCCCCATCCACCATTGCAGGTCGCGGAGCTCAGGCGCGTGGTCGTCGGCTGCCTGGTCCGCTGTTGCAGGTCGCTAGGTTCCATGGCCAGGTCCTCCGCCCAGCTTGCTGAAATCCATGGCCAGGTCGCGGCTGAGCTCCAATGCAACCAGCCGAATAGATTTGTTTTCACACATCGATGGATTGATTGTGTTGGTACTATTCTCAGATGTGCCTGCTCGCAGAGATGCTCAAACCGTGAGATGATGTGGCTGATGTTAGAAAATGACAATTTGGTCAACTGAAATTCTCCAGATTAATTTGTTGTGTGCTTTTCAGTTTCAAAATACATTCAATCAGTTGGAACATACTTTTATGTCATGGGTATTTTATGATTTCAATCACGCAACTCCAACAATAAGCTAAGACTTTAGAAGCCAAAAGAACTGGACCGTTGTTTTTGCAAAGCTTATTTTTCACCGCAGTTTTTCTGAAGCAGCTGAGCTTAAGCTGTTTATGCACAAGCCCCAGCTAAAAAGAACTGGCCCTGCGTTGGTCAAAAAAATTCTACAGCCAGAAATAGAGATGCATTGCTGATCTAGCTGTATCTAGACAAAGCCCTTGCAGATTCTAAATATATATGTAATTTTTCAATACTTTTAAACTTTTGAAATGTGTTATGCAGTTGCACAGAAGCGCTGCAGACA
The DNA here is from genome assembly GCF_022539505.1 of Lolium rigidum. Taxonomy (NCBI): domain Eukaryota; kingdom Viridiplantae; phylum Streptophyta; class Magnoliopsida; order Poales; family Poaceae; genus Lolium; species Lolium rigidum. The sequence goes on along the minus strand of NC_061510.1, from coordinate 400,387,939 downwards.
AACTCAATAATCTGTTCAAGACCAAACCAAACGGGTTGACTTTGGAAATCTTTGACGCCATTCATACGACTTGAGAAATAATCTAACCACTCCTAGGTTATACTAGCATTGAGCTGACCATCCCTACGACAAGCTGGTACACCAAAACTAGCAAAATTAATGCAGGCAAAGCAGTTCATATAATGTAGCAAGTCTACCAATGCATCCGCTCATGCTTTACGGAACTTCCTTCGCTTCTCCCATGCCTCCATTACAAGAGATGGGCAAGTCAGCATGAGATCCTGGAAGCCCTGGGATGCCACCACGGTGTCCATGGCGTCGGACATCTCGATAAATTCAAAGCAGGCGTCCTTAAGCTTGCCGCAGCTATGTTGGTCAGCTAAAGCCAGCGTGGTTGCCACGGTGTCGGCGTTCAGGCCCTGGCAGAGGATGCTTTGGCAGACCAGCTTGAGCCTCTCCATGGCGTACCTATCGGCAGCCACCAGTAGAAGCCGGATCATCTCAGTATCGAGGTCCTTGGCAGGCACAGAATCGGTGTAGATAAAATGGAGCAGGGCCCTGAAAACGGCAGGCTGCATGTCCTCGATGGTTATGCTCTGCCCCGTCCTCGCCGCCTCCCTCATCGCCCCATATAGCTCTGCTTTGAAAACAGGCGACCGCATGGCGAGAACGAACCGATGCGCTTCAACTGTCTCTCCTCCAACACTAAAACTGACGTCGAACCCCTCCTTCTCATCTAGCAGCCTGCCGACTTGGTCGACCATGTCGGATGGTGGCACGTCGATCTTGGGGAACGATCTGGTTTCGGTAAGATGTGGCTCCTGGATGACGGTGACGACGCATTCGATCGTCATGCGGTCATCCTTCAGGTATACGGAGTTCTCAATCTCGCTTCTCTTTTTGAAAGAACTAAACCTTGGAGCAAACGCAGTGGAGTCATGGGAGCTGAAAATCCTAGGCTCTGTTTTATGCACTGAGGAGGATAATCCGGTGATCTGATTGACCAGCCTCAGGTCGCAGGACGCCATGACATTGGTGCTCTCCTTGAAAAGCATGAGATAAACTGAGATGTAATCTTGGGTTCCTTTGCCGTAGCCATCAGGGTAGAAACGGATGGCCCAGTCGTGGCCGCCGACAGAGAAAATCCGGGACCGTATGTAGCTCGTGGCGTCGTTGCCCATGCCCCTGTGCTTGCTGTAATTCAAGATATGGAATACATGTGTGACTTGGTCTACCTCCCGGGTGCACGTAGATGTAGACACTGCCTTACAGGCCTTCATCTGATTACCAGGAGGAAGATTGGCGGCCAGAGGCCGGAGAAAGAATCTCCGGGACGGGGACGGGGACGGGGACGGCTCGTTGATCGTGTGAAAGAAAAGGCATCAAACCCTAGAAGGAAGGAGAACAAGAGATGGGCGAGTAGATCGAATCCTGAGACCTCAGATTGTAACCCGGAGACAGAGGCGGCATCTGAGACGGAGTTGGAGACATCTATGCTTTTTTTTTCCTTTTTTTTTTGAGAGTCGATTTCTTTTCCTTTTTAGGGTCTCCATTTGCGTCCTCCAAACCGTTCCCCAAACGGCGGCGGATCGAGCGTTTGGGGAACGAGTTTTGTTCGTGCCGTGTTTGGGGGACGTCGCTTCCCAGTCGCGTCCCCCAAACGAAATCCCCAATCAAAATTCAAATAGTTTGCATTCAAAAGAGATTGTTCCCGTCGAAATCGTCGCGATCAGAGTAGTAGCGATCAAAGTACTGGGCGCGCGATTATATTTACAGGCCGACGTAAGAATTAGAAGAAGGGGAATGGGATGGGCGACGCTGACGTTGGCGGCGCATCCTGAGTAGACGTAGGCACGTCGATCACGATGAACTCGTCGTGATCTGCCCGGTGTGCATGCTCTGTCGCCGACGTCGAGGCAGAGGCCAACGCAGGTGTAGTAGCAGATGCTGTCGCAGACGCGTCTGCCGGCTCTTGCTCCGGGGTCTGGGTTGCTACCGCTGCCTTGGCTTCAATGTCGCCGAGGATCTGGCCTTTGAAGAAGTTGTGCGCCGCCTGTGTCCGGGGAGACATTCCTTCTATCGACGCTCTCAGCAGGGACATGTCGTCCCTGTGTTTCTTCAGCTCCATCTTCTCCTCTTGCCTCTTGAGCAGCGCCACCCACCTTTCCTCGGCCTTTTTGTCGCGGGAGAGCAAGGTCGAGGAGACCTCGACGAGGCACTGCGTGAGCGACGCCTGCGTCTTCTCGGACGACGCAGCGTCGGCCAAGGCGGCCTTGGCAGCCTTGTTGCCGATAGGGCGCCCTGCCGATGTTGCCAACGGCGCATCCAGATCAATGGCGTCTTTCCCCTTCGACAACGAAACGCGCGTTGATGTCTACGCACGCTTCTATTCCTGTAGACAGTGTTGGGCCTCCAAGAGCAGAGGTTTGTAGAACAGCAGCAAGTTTCCCTTAAGTGAATCACCCAAGGTTTATCGAACTCAGGGAGGAAGAGGTCAAAGATATCTCTCTCAAGCAACCCTGCAATCACGATACAAGAAGTCTCTTGTGTCCCCAGCACACCTAATACACTTGTCAGATGTATAGGTGCACTAGTTTGGCGAAGAGATAGTAAAACACAGGTGGTATAGATGGTGATAATATTGCAGGAAGTAAAGATGCAGTAAAACAGTAAATAAACGGTGCCAGAAAATAGCTTGCTGGCGTGGGAGGCAATTCTCTGTGGTGTAACTTTTCTATTCGGAAACAAGGCCTAGGGATCATACTTTCACTAGTGGACACTCTCAGCATTGCAATCATAAAGGAATATAAATAAGCACTTCACTATGCTATTCTGAATTACTCTCTGGCAAGATAACGAACACTAATTCATCATGTAGGCAAACCTTAAAGATGTATTCCCAAGTACTAATAAACACCCCACGCTGTCACTGTGAGCATTCATAAGAGGTACTAACACACCACAATTTCATAGAGACATCCAACTCAAATCATAACTCAGTGAATAAGTATTCTGTGAAATATAGCCTAAGAGACCCACACGGTGCACACACTGTCACCTTTACACACGTGGGACAAGGAGTCTCCGGAGATCACATAAGTAAAATCCTCTTGAATAGCATAACGACATCTAGATTACAAAGCTCATCATATGGATCTCAATCATATAAGGCAGCTCATGAGATCATTGTACTGAAGTACATGGGAGAGAGATTAACCATATAGCTACCGGTACAGCCCTTAGCCTCGGGGGAGAACTACTCCCTCCTCATCATAGGAGACAGCGATGGCGATGAAGATGGCGGTGATGTCGATGGAGATGCCTTCCGGGGGCACTTCCCCGTCCCGGCGGCGTGCCGGAACAGAGACTTCTGTCCCCCGAATCTTGGCTTCGCGATGGCGGCGGCTCTGGAACTTTTCTCGTATCGTGGCTTATTCTCCTCGAAGTTTTAGGTCATGACGGCTTAAATAGGCGAAGAGTCAGAGTCGGAGGGGGTCTGGAGGCTCCACACAACAGGGGGGCGCGGCCCCCCTCTTGGCCGCGCCGCCACCATGTGTGGTGGCCCCGGGCCTCCCTCCGGTCCCTCTTCGGTGTTCTGGAAGCTTCGTGGAATTATAAGATCGTGGGCCTTGATTTCGTCCAATTCCGAGAATATTTCCCGTGTAAGATTTCTGAAACCAAAAACAGCAGAAAACAGGAACTGGCACCTCGGCATCTCGTCAATAGGTTAGTTCCGGAAAATGCATCAAAACGATATAAAGTGTGAACAGAACATGTAGGTATTGTCATAAAACTAGCATGGAACATAAGAAATTATAGATACGTTTGAGACGTATCACGCGTCAACTGCCATTTGGGGTTCTTTTTGAGCTTGCTATAGCAATGCATCAGTGCGAACGGCTTATGCCCTCCCGAGTTCTTCCGGTACAATCCATGGCCTTGTCAAACTAACCAAAGGAAGCGCAATCATTTCATCGAACAAAATGTAGGCGCTACAGATTATGTAAGAAAGAGTCGTACCAGTTGGCTGATGTCGGCGCTGTTGGCGCCTCTGGTCTCTATGTCGTGATGGAACCCATGGAACATGTTCACCGATGCATGGATGATGGTCCATCGCGTCGACATTTCCTTTTGGCCCCTCTTCATTGTCACTTTGTTCTAGTCGTTGTTGATCAGCTTGCGCTCATCGAACTCGGTCTTGATCATCGCCCAATACTTCCTGTACTTTTGGTTGGCACCAATGATGGAGTCATGGCTCACCGTTGACCACGACTCGCACAGACATAGATCCTCCAGAACCGTCCACTTGGGGCCTCGTGTGCCCGACGCCTTTTTCTTCTTCTTCCTCACGCCGTCCGCGTCAACCTCCACGAGATCATCGGCATCCTCACCGGCACCCTCATCGTCATATTCGTCGCCGCCATCTTCGTCCTCGTCATCCTCCACCCCCTCCTCCATCCCTCCTCGTCCTCCTCCTCGTACTCCTCCACCTCCTCCTCCTCCTCAACACCGGCGCCATCGAATTCGAGCGGGCCCCTGCGGCCAGTGAACGGGGCGCCGTCCGGACCGGGTCCTCGCTCGTACGCCGGGGAGTAGAAGAGGGCGTTGGGGTTGAAGCCTCCATACGGCAGCTTATCCTGGTAGTGCGGCGACAAGTTTGGCGTCACGCACCCGGAGTGGCGGAGGGGCCGTCGTTGTAGAATCCGGATGTCGACGGGGACAGCATTCCCGGAATGTACGCCGGCACTATCGTACTCCATGGACTCGCATTGGTGGCAGCGATACACCCATCCAGCGCGTGCTGGTGCGGGCGTCGCCAACGCCTTCTTCTCCAGCTGCTCCGCCCTCCGTCCTTTCCGCTCCGCCGTCGACATCTTCCGGCGCAGAAAGTCTTGATGCCACTGATCATCGGTCCAGCCTTCTGGCTTTTTCTTCGGAGTCGGCGCCTTCCACGGCTTCGCGAATGGCGCCTTCGTCCCTTTCGTCTCATTGCCCGGCGGCTTATTGGCCGCTTTCTTGGCCATTTTTTGTGTGGGCAGTCGGTGGCGCCATGGATGGGGAGAGGGTAGCGGCGGCGGGAGGAATAGCGTAGCGACGGCGAGAGGGAGAAATGAATCGGCGGGATAGGTTAAATGTGTTGGGATGGTAGAAATGCGCGGCGGGAGAGGCGCGATGTGGCGGGAGAGGCGCGATTTGGTGGGAGAGGGGGGCGAATTTTTACTATGCCGCTGACGCGTCGGTCCTGCCACTCCAAGCCTCACTTTTCGGTGTGTCCGGCGTCCCCGGAGCGCCCCCTGTGTAGCGGGGACGGGTTCGGGGCGCCGGACACCGTATCGGGCCGCGCCGGACAAAATAGGGGTTTGGGGGACGCGGCTGGGAATCTTTTTTTGTCCGGCACACCCCAAATACCTTTGGGGACGGTTTGTGGGACGCGACTGGAGATGCTCTTAAACGGAGATGAAGCCCGTAGAATTCCTGGGCCTGCATTTTCTTGTTTGCCTTGTGCCGAGAGTGCATACTTTCCAAAAGGATCGTGATGAGGATCCCCCGAAGGCCCCGAACAGCGGAACTTCTGCTCCAAAGAGCGACACGTGCCTCTCCTGTGGTCTACCCCACTATCCCTTTCTCCTTTGCCCGGAACCACGGAGGCCCGGACCCTCCCTCTCCACGAAAAAAGGCAACACAAGAGCATCTTCAGCCACGTTGCCCAAAGCGTCCACCAAAGATATTTGGGGGGTGCCGGGACATTTTTTCGTTTCTAGCCGCGTGCCCCATAGGCCCTTTCCGTCCGACGTAGCCCAATATGGTGTCCAGCGCTCCGAGCCTATCGACGGTCCACCGGGGACGCTCCGGGCACACCGGACACAACGAGAAGTGAGGCGATAAGTGGCGGGACTGACGCGTCAGCGACACACGAACGAAGCATCGCAGGTTTTCCTTAATGGTGATGGAGAGGCAGGCGAGACGTCTTGTTGGCGCTGCGCATGATGGGATTCGTAGCATAGAAAACAAAAAAAATTCCTACCGCAAGAACGAATAACAAGCCAAGATGCAATCTAGAAGATGGTAGCAACGAGAAGATCATGAGACTAACCCTCGAAGCTTTCCAAAGCCTACGAGATTAGATCTCGTTGTTGCAGAAGATGATCACTTGCCGCTTTCAAAAGCGCGTAGAAGATCTTGACGGTGCCACAGTCGGGCAGCACCTCCGTACTCGGTCACACGTTCGGTGTTGATGACGACGTCCTTCTCCCCATTCCAGCGGGCAGCGGAAGTAGTAGATCCTCCTCGGAATCCCGACAGCACGACGGCGTGGTGTCGGTGGTGGTGGAGATCTCCGGCAGGGCTTCGCCTAAGCTATGCGGGAGAGGTGGGAGGAGGGAGGCGGCTAGGGTTTGGGAGAGGGGGCGCCGGCTTGGGAGCCTTGAGGGGTGCGGCCAAGGTGGTATTGGTGTGGCCGGCCCCCTCCCTCTCCTCCTCATTATATAGGTGGAATCCCTAGGGTTTGCCCAAAGTCTTCGAATAAGACCCCAATTCAAAAACTGCCATATTGTGGTGACCCTGCATACCACTGCATGTTGTAGTATGCCAGTCGTTGATATAACATTCACGAAGTACCATTCCGCAAATATTACATCCCTCAGAGTAGTACAACAGAACATAGCAGGTCCATAACTCATTCATTTATTATTACAAGCATAATGTACATATCATCTCGGAGCTCCTCTTGGGTCCTAAGAGGGATACTCCCGGGTTCGAGGCGAACCCAACTTAACTTATAATACAGGAGTCTTACTAAGTTATACATTTATTCCCTCGAGCAGTAAAGTACTAAGAGTTCGCACTGCTCGGTTGCTACTATTACTTAACGGTCTAAGCTTGTTCTCCTCCGAAACCTTCCCCGGTTCCGTAGACTATAAGGTAGTCTACACCTTCGACACCTCCAGAGAGGTCTGGTTCTTCATAGCCGATGATGTCGGCTCCTTCAGGGTTGTCGTTGTCCTCCTCCAAGTGGTTCAGACAATCTAAGCAGGGGATTTAAGAGTGGTATGAGTACGAGCGTACTCAACAAGTTCATTATAGAAAAGAGGTGTTTAATGCACTAGCTACGATATTAGACCGAAAGTCTAATACCAATGCAAGTTTTGATAAACATTTCTTCAAGAGGTTGCTTTTATTTCAAAGAACTATGTCCGTCAGCCTTCACCGGTTTACTAGAACTTCATGGAGTTCCTTTCCAGCAGCGTTCGCAGTTCCAAATCCCGGAACATGGAGTGACAGGACACGATTCATTACACTCTGCAGATGTGTGTTTCTTTACCCATAAGAGATCTTAACCTTGGTGCCAACCGGGCAGCTTTCCCGTCCACACTTCCTTCGGTGTGAGGCCCGGTATAAGGTCTAGCCAATCATGTTCCTCCGCTACCTCGAACACCCACCCTTTGTTGCAATCTCCGACCCTGGGTCCACGCCGGTTCACTTACACCAATTAAGGATGGGCCCCGACCACGACGACAATGCAGAGCTCTATCATACATTCCTACGCCGGCAGTTGCAACCCATCATAGACCACATTACCGTGGGGACTTCTACGGGTTCCCCACCCTGCATCTTGTCTCTCGAGATCAAGTGCACCCAGTAATGCGCATCCGTTGATGAACGCGAGGTGGAAACACTTTTGACTACTCCGTCCCACTCCGGATCTTATGGTTAACACGGGTATTATGGCACAAGAATCACTGGACGACATTTGTTGTTTATTCCTAGATGGATATAAACCCGTGCAATGGAACCTCCACCATATCAACACAATCCATGGTTCCATTGCCCACCACTTAGTCATATTCATAGTTATGAAAATAGTGGTTTTGCTTTTTATACGATAGTGATAAACATAGTACTTTGCAAGTAATTTGATAAAAATACTCGAATGACATGAGCAAGTGATGAACTTGCCTGAACACTGCAAAGTGTTGCAGTTGGATGGTGTGGACTGACCCTTGTCCTCTGTTGCTGAAAATTAGCATCATTGTCCGATAAGGGCAATGGTTAAAGAAGCATTTATGCATGATTCCAGTTTTAGGGTTTGTTCCCCCCTTCCGATGTCGTTAATATTTCATGTGAGAGGTTAATACTAAGAATAATTTGGGGATACTCTATTTAGGGCAAAATACAACCTTGAAACGTTGTCAAGGTGTTTTTTAAGGGATTTCTATTTTCGTGCCCTCGGGTCCTTAGTTGTGCTAAGTTTTCCCCAGCTCCTTAGTTTTTCCTCAGTTTTCCCCAAGACCTTGTCCGAAACCCGCAGAAGGAGCTCGGACGGAAGGAATCCGTTAAGTTGGCCGTTCCGTGCTGACGAGTGGGGTCGTGTCGTTTGTGGGGCCGCGTCGTGTGGGGCTGGTAGGAAAGAACCGCGTGGGACAGGGACGAGACCATGTTTGTGTGGCCGTAGCGTGTGGGGTCGTAGCGTGTGGAGCCGTAGCGTGTGGAGCCGTGTGGGTCCGGGACGTGGGCACGAGTGGTTTCTGTCTCTTTCGCCCGGATTAGCGAGTTTTCAATGTACCTTTTTCCTCTCTCTCGCTCGATCTCATTCATATTTGATAGCCCAAATTGGTAGCAAATCTAGAGCAGCTTCTCCTTCTGTTTTTAACGATATTCATTTCTTTATGCCTTCGTTTTTACCCAATCAGGTAGGAAATCTAGGGCACAAATCCAGAAAAAATATAGGATAAGCTGCACACAGCAGCCAACATAGCATAGATATATTCACGACAGATCCAACAGTAGTACCGATAGAACCCTACAACATAAGCTACATTTTACATGAATTTAAGCTGCTCTACAGATAGAGCAGTCACATACGAGAGAGTGCGAGTAGGCATGTTCAACGCCTCCGAGTTGCGCCTGTGACTCGCCCTGGAGGTTGCGCAGTGAATCCCAAGTGCTTTGTGTTTGGCCATGAACGCATGCACGTTCACCGTCGTTCCAACTCTAGCGCCGCATCCGCCAATGGATTCAGCATGGTTCACCGGGCGGTTGAAGTCGGTGGCGCGGAGCTTCCTGTTGCAGAAGGGGAACTTGTAAATGCCTCGAGCAAAGGGGCCATCGTAATGGCCGGACTGCACCCTCCTGAGGACGTGACGAGTCTTGGTGTGGAAGGACTCGTCGTCGCTGTCGACGTCGCTGCTCTGCACCTGTCACGTAGCACCAAATATCGTGCAAAAAACACGGAGTCAATTGCAACGATGATGGAACAGAGAGTGAACAAAGATCACGCATGATAATATGGGCTCGAAAAAAAGAGGTAGCCTCAGTTACATTGGACACACTTATATCCAGGATTTGAGTGAGTAAACCAAAGATCATGCACAACAAATTTGAACACACCAATTGTTTATCGACCAAACCTCGAATCAATTTGTGCCCAAATATTCATCATCATCGGCACAAATCTTAAACAAAAGCAAATCACAAGCACTAATAACGCAAGATCTAACACAAAAGGATTGAACTAGGAACAGACGCACCCTAATAACGCTAGATCTAACACAAATGGATTGAACTAGGAACGGACGAACCCTAATAACGCTAGATCTAACACAAAAGGATTGAAATGGGATAAGAACAAGGGAGCAAAGGGTTACCTCCGGCTCGTCGTCGACGATGCCGGTGTCGTAGGGGTTCTCCGGCGCGTCGTACGACACTGGTTCGTACGGGTCCCAAGCGACGGGGGCCTGGACGGTGGCGGCGGCCGATGCGCCGGCGGCTGATGCGCCGGCTGCTACGTTGGAAGCAGCGACAGGGGCCTGGATGGGGCAACGGCCGATGCGCCGGCGGCTGATGCGCCGGCTGCTATGTTGGAAGCAGCGACAGGGGCCTGGACGGGCGCAGCGGCCGATGCGCCGGCGGCTGATGCGCCGACAATGGGCATCTCATTCTTCTCCATCGCCGGTGGTTTTCTTCGGGGTTTTTTGTTCGATTGTGGAGAAGATGATGGGACAGGAGAGGCGGTTGCAGTGAGAACGTGCGTCGAGGGAGAGGAAAAGGGCTCTATAAAGACGAAGGTGGCGTGTACCGCAACACGCGTCCGCTATGCACGGCTGCAGCGTGCACCGCGACACGAGTCTAACCCTGGGACGTTTGGTGTACTCAGTTATAACCTCGGGCCTTATACAAAAATTTTATCTGTACTCAGTTTTCCCCTCGAGTACTTAGACTGGCAAGTGCAATATACTCAGTTTTACCCTCAAAGTAGCTAGTCAACAGAGAGTCAACAAATGAGATTAACATATCTAATTGAGGCATTTCATGCGCAAAAAAATTCAAAAAAATAAAAACATAGTGGCACCTACTCATGGAGTCTTCCTACGCAACCTCGCCACCAAGAAAACCTTAACAAACATATATAAATCAAGTTTTAACACAAATTGCCACTTCTCGAATCACTAGTGTAGCTATGAAGATGCATGGTTTTCCACTCAAACCCCTTTGCAAAACATCTTCCCCAAAAACATAGTTTGTCTAAATGATGCCATAATTGTCACACTCATGTATATTTGAATTGCAAATAATTTGATGTAGCCCAATATGAATTATATTGTACAAAACACGCATTTTTCATTTTGTAATTCTTTTTGTTTGAATCCCTTAGTCTATTTACTATTTATGTGCCCTTGGATTGTTAGTACTACTCGGTTTTGCCCTCAAGTTCTGTCACAAATGCTCTCGAAGCCCAAACTTATCATGATTGGTTGAGCCGTTGTCACACGGATCGACTCCACGAACCGTTGATCAAGCGATCTAACGGGCAGTATACCCCTCCCCGTCTCTTCGTGGCCACCCCTCTCTCTCTCTCTTCGTGGCCACCCCTCTCTCTCTCTGTCGGTGGATGCATTATTGTCACCCCTCTAACAATTATCAACTATCTTTCGCTTTCCTTTTTCTTTTAGGGGATATAGTTTTGGCATATAGTTTCGGTAATTTGAAACGGCCTGATGTCTACGTTCCCCCTCCTTTCCTGTAGACAGTGTTGGGCCTCCAAGAGCAGAGGTTTGTAGAACAGCAGCAAGTTTCCCTTAAGTGGATACCCAAGGTTTATCGAACTCAGGGAGGAAGAGGTCAAAGATATCCCTCTCATGCAACCCTGCAACCACAAAGCAAGAAGTCTCTTGTGTCCCCAACACACCTAATAGGTGCACTAGTTCGGCGAAGAGATAGTGAAATACAGGTGGTATAAATAAGTATGAGCAGTAGCAACGGTGCCAGAAAAGTGCTTGGCGTGCAGTTGATGGTGGTGGTATTGCAGCAGTAGTAACGCAGTAAAACAGTAAACAAGCAGTAGTAACTCAGCAGTATTTAGGAACAAGGCCTAGGGATTACACTTTCACTAGTGGACACTCTCAACATCGATCACATAACGAGAATAGATAAATGCATACTCTACACTTTTGTTGGATGATGAACACATTGCGTAGGATTACACGAACCCTCAATGCCGGAGTTAACAAGCTCCACAATAATGCTCATGTTTTAGTAACCTTTAGTGTAAGATAGATCAACGCTACTAAACCAAGTACTAGCATAGCATGCACACTGTCACCTTCATGCATATGTAGGAGGAATAGATCACATCAATATTATCATAGCAATAGTTAACTCCATAATCTACAAGAGATCATGATCATAGCATAAACCAAGTACTAACACGGTGCACGCACTCGTCACCTTTGCACACATGCAGGAGGAATAAACTACTTTAATAACAAATCACTAGAGTAGCACATGGATAAATTGTGATACAACATGCTGCAATCTTAAAGAGATATAAATAAGCACCTCACTATGCCATTCAATGAGTAAGTATTCTGTGAAATCTAGCCTAAGAGACCCACACGGTGCACACACTCGTCACCTTTACACACGTGGGACGAGGAGTCTCCGGAGATCACATAAGTAAAACTCACTTGACTAGCATAATGACATCTAGATTACAAGCATCATCATATGAATCTCAATCATGTAGGGCAGCTCATGAGATTATTGTATTGAAACACATAGGAGAGAGATGAACCACATAGCTACCGGTACAGCCCCGAGCCTCGATGGAGAACTACTCCCTCCTCATGGGAGCAGCAGCGGTGATGAAGATGGCGGTGGAGATGGCAGCGGTGTCGATGGAGAAGCCTTCCGGGGCACTTCCCCGCTCCGGCAGGGTGCCGGAACAGAGATCCTGGCCCCCAGATCTTGGCTTCGCGATGGCGGCGGCTCTGGAAGGTTTCTGTGGGTTTCGTCAATTCGTATCGGGTTTTCTGATCCAGGGGCTTTATATAGGCGAAGAGGCGGCGCGGGAGGGCCGACAGGGGGCCACACCATAGGGCGGCGCGGCCCCCTCTCGGCCGCGCCAGCCTAGGGTTTGGTGGCCCCGTGGCCCCCTCCGGTCCTTCCCGGGTGTTCTGGATGCTTCCGATGAAAATAGGAACTTTGGCGTTGATTTCGTCCGATTCCGAGAATATTTCGTTACTAGGATTTCGAAACCAAAAACAGCGTGAAAACGAGAACCGGCACTTCGGCATCTTGTTAATAGGTTAGTTCCGGAAAATGCACGAATATGACATAAAGTGTGCATAAAACATGTAGATAACATCAATAATGTGGCATGGAACACAAGAAATTATCGATACGTTGGAGACGTATCAGCATCCCCAAGCTTAGTTCTGCTCGTCCCGAGCAGGTAAAACGATAACAAAGATAATTTCTGGAGTGACATGCCATCATAAACTTGATCATACTATTTGTACAGCATATGTAGAGAATGCAGCGATCAAAACAATGGATATGACATGAGTAAACAAGTGAATCATATAGCAAAGACTTTTCATGAATAGCACTTCAAGACAAGCATCAATAAGTCTTGCATAAGAGTTAACTCATAAAGCAATAATTCAAAGTAAAGGTATTGAAGCAACACAATGGAAGATGAAGTTTCAGCGGTTGCTTTCAACTTATAACGTGTATATCTCATGGATAGTTGTCAATGCAAAGCAATATAACAAATGCAGTATGCAAATATGTAAGAATCAATGCACAGTTCACACAAGTGTTTGCTTCTTGAGGTGGAGAGAAATAGGTGAACTGACTCAACATAAAAGTAAAAGAATGGTCCTTCAAAGAGGAAAGCATCGATTGCTATATTTGTGCTAGAGCTTTGATTTTGAAAACATAAAGAGAGCATAAAAATAAAGTTTTGAGAGGTGTATGTTGTTGTCAACGAATGGTAGCGGGTACTCTAACCCCCTTGCCGGACAAACCTTCAAAGAGCGGCTCCCATTTTATTTTATTTTTGGATGGCACTCCTTCCAACCTTTCTTTCACAAACCATGGCTAACCGAATCCTCGGGTGCCTGCCAACAATCTCATACCATGAAGGAGTACCTTTTTATTTTAGTTTTATTATGATGACACTCCTCCCAACCTTTGCTTACACAAGCCATGGCTAACCGAATCCTTCGGGTGCCGTCCAACAATCACATACCATGGAGGAGTGTCTATTTTTGTTAATTAATTTGGGACTGGGAATCCCATTGCCAGCTCTTTTTGCAAAATTATTGGATAAGCGGATGAAGCCACTAGTCCATTGGTGAAAGTTGCCCAACAAGATTGAAAGATAAACACCACATACTTCCTCATGAGCTATAAAACATTGACACAAATCAGAGGTGATAAATTTTGAATTGTTTAAAGGTAGCACTCAAGCAATTTACTTTGGAATGGCAGGAAATACCATGTAGTAGGTAGGTATGGTGGACACAAATGGCATAGTGGTTGGCTCAAGTATTTTGGATGCATGAGAAGTATTCCCTCTCGATACAAGGTTTAGGCTAGCAAGGTTGTTTGAAACAAACACAAGTATGAACTAGTACAGCAAAACTCACATAAAAGATATATTACAAGCATTATAAGACTATACATTGTCTTCCTTGTTGTTCAAACACCTTACTAGAAATTATCTAGACCTTAGAGAGACCAATTATGCAAACCAAATTTTAGCATGCTCTATGTATTTCTTCGTTAATAGGTGCAAAGTATATGATGCAAGAGCTTAAACATGAGCACAACAATTGCCAAGTATCACATTACCCAAGACATTATAGCAATTACTACATGTATCATTTTCCAATTCCAACCATATAACAATTTAACGAAGAAGAAACTTCGCCATGAATATTATGAGCTAAGAACACATGTGTTCATTTGAACCAGCGGAGCGTGTCTCTCTCCAACACAAGCGTGATGTAATCCAATTTATTCAAACACAAACAAAAACAAAAGCAAACAAACAGACGCTCCAAGAAAAAGCACATAAGATGTGATGGAATAAAAATATAGTTTCAGGGGAGGAACCTGATAATGTTGTCGATGAAGAAGGGGATGCCTTGGGCATCCCCAAGCTTAGACGCTTGAGTCTTCTTGATATATGCAGGGATGAACCACCGGGGCATCCCCAAGCTTAGAGCTTTCACTCTCCTTGATCATAGTATATCATCCTCCTCTCTTGACCCTTGAAAACTTCCTCCACACCAAACTCGAAACAACTCATTAGAGGGTTAGTGCACAATATAAATTGACATATTCAGAGGTGACACAATCATTCTTAACACTTCTGGACATTGCATAATGCTACTGGACATTAACGGATCAAAGAAATTCATCCAACATAGCGAAAGAGGCAATGCGAAATAAAAGGCAGAATCTGTCAAAACAGAACAGTTAGTATTGACGAATTTTAAAATGGCACCAGACTTGCTCAAATGAAAATGCTCAAATTGAATGAAAGTTGCGTACATATCTGAGGATCATGCACGTAAATTGGCATAATTTTCTGAGCTTCCTGCAGGGCAGTGGGCTCAGATTCGTGACAGCAAAGAAATCTGGAACTGCGCAGTAATCCAAATCTAGTACTTACTTTTCTATCAAAGACTTTACTTGGCACAACAAAACATAAAACTAAGATAAGGAGAGGTTGCTACAGTAGTAAACAACTTCCAAGACACAAATATAAAACAAAGTACTGTAGCAAAATAACACATGGGTTATCTCCCAAGAAGTTGCTTTCTTTATAGCCATTAAGATGGGCTCAGCAGTTTTAATGATGCACTCGCAAGAAATAGTATTTGAAGCAAAAGAGAGCATCAAGAGGCAAATTCAAAACACATTTAAGTCTAACATGCTTCCTATGCATAGGAATCTTGTAAATAAACAAGTTCATGAGGAGCAAAGTAACAAGCATAGGAAGATAAAACAAGTGTAGCTTCAAAAATTTCAGCACATAGAGAGGCATTTTAGTAACATGAAAATTTCTACAACCATATTTTCCTCTCTCATAATAACTTTCAGTAGCATCATGAGCAAACTCAACAATATAACTATCACATAAAGCATTCTTATCATGAGTCTCATGCATAAAATTATTACTCTCCACATAAGCATAATCAATTTTATTAGTTGTAGTGGGAGCAAATTCAACAAAGTAGCTATCATTATTATTCTCATCAAGTGTAGGAGGCATAGTATAATCACAACAAAATTTACTCTCAGCAGTAAGTGGCACCAAAAGACCATTATCATTATCATCATCGAAATAGGAGGCAAAGTATCATCAAAGAAAATTTTCTCCTCAATGCTTGGGGGACTAAAAATATCATGCAAACCAGCTTCCCCAAGCTTAGAACTTTCTATATCATTATCAACAATGGTGTTCGAAGCGTTCATACTAATATTACTACCAAGCATGCAAATAAGGTTCCATAGGTTTTTTAATTTTCGCACCAAACAATCCATGTTTTAATTCAGGAAATAGAATAAGAAGCTCATTGTTGTCCATTATGCCAAACTAGTGTAAACAAGAAACAAAAAGATGCAATTGCAGGATCTAAAGGAAATAGCTTCGAGCACAAACACGACGGCGCCGGAAAAATACTTTACCTGAGACCGTAGTATGAGAGCCTTTTACCTTTCCTCCCCGGCAACGGCGCCGTAAAAGTGCTTGATGTCTACGTTCCCCTCCTTTCCCGTAGACGAGTGTTGGGCCTCCAAGAGCGGAGGTTTGTAGAACAGCAGCAAGTTTCCCTTAAGTGGATACCCAAGGTTTATCGAACTCGGGGAGGAAGAGGTCAAAGATATCCCTCTCATGCAACCCCGCAACCACAAAGCAAGAAGTCTCTTGTGTCCCCAACACACCTAATAGGTGCACTAGTTCGGCGAAGAGATAGTGAAATACGGGTGGTATAAATAAGTATGAGCAAGAGCAACGGTGCCGTAAAAGTGCTTGGCGTGCAGTTGATGGTGGTGGTATTGCAGCAGTAGTAACGCAATAGAAACAAGTAAACAAGCGATAGTAACTCAGCAGAGTATTTAGGAACAAGGCCTAGGGATTACACTTTCACTAGTGGACACTCTCAACATTGATCACATAACAGAATAGATAAATGCATACTCTACACTTTTGTTGGATGATGAACACATTGCGTAGGATTACACGAACCCTCAATGCCGGAGTTAACAAGCTCCACAATAATGCTCATGTTTTAGTAACCTTTAGTGTAAGATAGATCAACGCTACTAAACCAAGTACTAGCATAGCATGCACACTCGTCACCTTCATGCATATGTAGGAGGAATAGATCACATCAATATTATCATAGCAATAGTTAACTCCATAATCTACAAGAGATCATGATCATAGCATAAACCAAGTACTAACACGGTGCACGCATCGTCACCTTTGCACACATGCAGGAGGAATAAACTACTTTAATAACAAATCACTAGAGTAGCACATGGATAAATTGTGATACAACATGCTGCAATCTTAAAGAGATATAAATAAGCACCTCACTATGCCATTCAATGAGTAAGTATTCCGTGAAATCTAGCCTAAGAGACCCACACGGTGCACACACTGTCACCTTTACACACGTGGGACGAGGAGTCTCCGGAGATCACATAAGTAAAACTCACTTGACTAGCATAATGACATCTAGATTACAAGCATCATCATATGAATCTCAATCATGTAGGGCAGCTCATGAGATTATTGTATTGAAACACATAGGAGAGAGATGAACCACATAGCTACCGAGTACAGCCCCGAGCCTCGATGGAGAACTACTCCCTCCTCATGGGAGCAGCGAGCGGTGATGAAGATGGCGGTGGAGATGGCAGCGGTGTCGATGGAGAAGCCTTCCGGGGCACTTCCCCGCTCCGGCAGGGTGCCGGAACAGAGATCCCTGTCCCCCGCATCTTGGCTTCGCGATGGCGGCGGCTCCGGAAGGTTTCCGTGGGTTTCGTCAATTCGTATCGGGTTTTCTCGATCCAGGGGCTTTATATAGGCGAAGAGGCGGCGCAGAGGGCCGACAGGGGGGCCACACCATAGGGCGGCGCGGCCCCTCTCGGCCGCGCCGGCCCTAGGGTTTGGTGGCCCCGTGGCCCCCTCCGGTCCTTCCCGGTGTTCCGGATGCTTCCGATGAAAATAGGAACTTTGGCGTTGATTTCGTCCGATTCCGAGAATATTTCGTTACTAGGATTTCGAAACCAAAAACAGCAGAAAACGGGAACTGGCACTTCGGCATCTTGTTAATAGGTTAGTTCCAGAAAATGCACGAATATGACATAAAGTGTGCATAAAACATGTAGATAACATCAATAATGTGGCATGGAACACAAGAAATTATCGATACGTTGGAGACGTATCACGGCCCAAAAGTGGTATAATTTCGGTATAAACATGAGGCATACATATTTGCGGATTTCGGTGAATGCATTATTGTCACCGCTCTAACAATTATCAACCATCTTTCGCTTTCCTTTTTCTTTTAGGGGATATAGTTTTGGCATATAGTTTTGGTAATTTGAAACGGCCCAAAAGTGGTATAATTTCGGTATAAACATGAGGCATACATATTTGCGGATTTATTATTGTCACCCCTCTAACAATTATCAACCATCTTTCTCTTTCCTTTTTCTTTTAGGGGATATAGTTTTGGCATATAGTTTCGGTAATTTGAAACGGCCCAAAAGTGGTATAATTTCGGTATAAACATGAGGCATACATATTTGCGGATTTCGGTGAATGCATTATTGTCACCCCTCTAACAATTATCAACTATCTTTCGCTTTCCTTTTTCTTTTAGGGGATCCCATATAGTTTTGGCGTTTTAGTAATTTGAAACGGCCCAAAAGTGGTATAATTATCAACTTTTTTTAGCATTCCAATATAGTTGGTAATTTCGGTGAATGCACACACTAACTATGAAAACAACTACAAGTACATGTAATCTGAATAATGAATTTGCAACAAGGTATCCCTTGTAACAACTTCTAGCGCACAGTGAGCAATGATAAGAATCCGATCGCAATTATACAATAGAAAAAACAACCAGCCATCAGATTAGCTTGCTTCTTCAACTCGATCAGCTGCCTTAACTCGCTTGTTCATTTTCTTCAGTTCTCCTTCACTTCCTCCAGTCCTACATTGGGAGCATTAGGCATAATCGGAACGGCTCCTCTCTCCGCCGCCTTCTCTACAGCAAGTCCCCCTCCCAAATTGCGCTCCCCAATAGCGCCAATTGATTCCCGCAACCGAAGCCTCCGAACGTACACATCGATCCACTCGAAATGCTCGCATTTCTTCAGGATCCGAAAACAACAACGGAACCCTAAATCCCAAATTCGAGGGAATAGCAAGAAAATAGAGAGAAAACGAGAGAAATTGGAGCGAGATCTAACCTTACCCCCCTCTCTATATGGCAAGCTCTCGCATGCAAGGAACTCACGTCCACGGTTGCCATTCTCGTCCGTCTTGCGGATCGACCGGCTTCGCAGGCTCCCGGCGTGCGGCGGTCGGGGCATCTTGTCAAAGGCACGGGTCCATACCGCGGCCATGAAGAACGGGAGGTCGAAGAGAAACTAGACATCACCCGCCCGCCGGAGAAGGGCGGCACGCTGGCGGAGAAGAAGAACAATGGGGCGCGGGGAAAGAAAGGGGAAGCAATGGCACGCGGCACGGAGCTGGCTCGGGCTCCCATTTCGCAACGGTCACTCGGGTAAGCCGTGGGTCCGGCGCACTAACGTGGACAAGTTGTGGGTCCCACGATGATCCGGATAAGTGAAGACGTGTCCACTCGCGGGGCACCAACGGCGGCCCACTTGCCGCACCAACCAACGTCAACTAAACGGGATTCCTTCCGTCCGAGCTCCTTCTGCGGGTTTCAGACAAGGTCTTGGGGAAAACTGAGGAAAAACTAAGGGGCTGGGGAAGACTGAGCACAACTAAGGAGCCAGGGGCACGAAAATAGAAATCCCTTTTTTTTAAAGTCCAAAAGAATTTATGGACTTATTTTCATTATTGAAAATAATATATGTGATTTTAAATGATTATTTTAATCATCAAATTTGAACTTATTCTTGTTTATCTTCAAAAATTCTATTTCATATTTTATTATGATAGAGTTTTTTATACTGAGTGGTTTTCATATTTTTAATTATTTTTTTAGAGCTAGGAAACATTTACAATTGATTTTTTAAAGTTTCAGTATTTTTGTTAATTAGTGAAATGGCAAAAATGCCCTTGGGCCCACCTGTCGGTGTAACCCAGTGGGTTAGGTCAACCGACCCACCAGGTCCGGCTCGACCAGCCTCACTCCTCTCCCTCTCTCTCGCGCGTGTCCGAACCCTAACCCTAGTCCCCTCTCTGGCGAACCGCGTCGCCTCCGCCGTCGCCGCTCGATTCCGGCGAGCTCCGTGATAACCCACAAGTATAGGGGATCGCGGCAGTCTTCGAGGGAAGTAAAACCCAATTTATTGATTCGACACAAGGGGAGGTAAAGAATACTTATAAGCCTTAACAACTGAGTTGTCAATTCAGTCGCACCTGGAAAAGTACTAGTAACAGGGGTGATGTGAAAGTAGCAAGTGATATGAGAGCAGTAGTAACAAGTAACACGCAGCAGTGAGCAGTAATATGAGAGCAATGGCACCGGAAAATAGTTGATACTACTTCCAATGACATGTAGAACGAGTATATGATGATGAAAGATAGACCGGGGTTCCCGACTATCTACACTAGTGGCAACTCTCCAATAACAAGTGTTGGGTGAACAAATTACAGTCGGGCAATTGATAGGATTGAAATAGCATTAAGACAGTAACATCAAGATCATTAATCATGTAGGCATGTTTTCCATATATAGTCGTACGTGCTCGCAATGAGAAACTTGCACAACATCTTTTGTCCTACCAGACCGGTGGCAGCCGGGCCTCTAGGGAATCTATCGGATATTAAGGTACTCCTTTTAATAGAGTACCGGAGCAAAGCATTAACACTCCGTGAAAACATGTGATCCTCACATCACCACCATCCCCTCCGGTTGTCCCGATTTCGTCACTTCGGGGCCTTTGGTTCCGGACAGCGACATGTGCATACAACTTGTAGATACAATCTAAGCAATAATTATAGAGCTTAAATCTAAGATCATGCCACTCGGCCCTAGTGACAAGCATTAAACACAACAAGATTGCAAAGCAACAATAACTTCATAAACTTTGTAGATAGACAATCATAACGTAACAATCCATCGGATCCCGACAAACACAACACCGATTACATCAGATGAATCTCAATCATGTAAGGCAGCTCATGAGATCATTGTATTGAAGTACATGGGAGAGATGATACCAACTAGCTATAGCTAGAACCCGTAGTCCATGGGGGAACTACTCACGGAGCATGATGGAGGCGATGGCGTTGATGGAGATGGCTTCCGGGCACTTCCCCGTCCCGGCAGGGTGCCGGAACAGAGACTTCTGTCCCCCGAAACGGAGTTTCGCGATGGGGGCGGCGCCCCTGGAGTCTTTCTGGAGTTTCGTCAATTGGTGCTGCGTTTTTAGGTCGAAAGGGCTTAAATAGGCGAAGAGGCGGCGCAGGAGGGGCGACAGGGTGGCCCCACGAGCAGGCCGGCGCGGCCAAGGTGTGGCCCGCGCGGCCCACATGTGTGGTGGCCCCCTGGCTCTCCTCCGACTCCCCTTCGGTGTTCTGGAGCCTCCCGGGAAAAATAGGATGTTTGGTCTTCGTTTTGTCGAATTCCGAGAATATTGCCCGAATAGCCTTTCTGGAACCAAAAACAGCAGTAAAACGTGAACCGGCACCGTGGCATCTTGTTAATAGGTTAGTTCCGGAAAACGCATAAAATCATCATAAAGTGCAAGCAAAACATGTAAGTATTGTCATAAAACAAGCATGGAACATCAGAAATTATAGGTACGTTGGAGACGTATCAGCATCCCCAAGCTTAGTTCCTCGCTCGTCCTCGAGTAGGTAAACGATAAAAAGAGTAATTTCTGTAGTGACATGCTACTTACATAACCTTGATCATACTATTACAAAGCACATGAGATGAATGAAGTGACTCAAGGCAATAATCTATAGTTGCTAACAAATAGATAACACATAGCAAAACTTTTCATGAATAGTACTTTCAAGACAAGCATCAAAAGCCTTGCACAAGAGTTAACTCATAAAGCAATAGATTCAAAGTAAAGGCATCGAAGCAACACAAAGGAATATATAAGTTTCAGCGGTTGCTTTCAACTTTCAACATGCATATCTCATGGATAATTGTCAACATAAAGTAATATGATGAATGCAAATAAGCAAGTATGTAAGAATCAATGCATAGTTGACACAAGTGTTTGCTTCTAAGATGGAAGGAAGTAGGTAAACTGACTCAACATAAAGTAAAAGAATGGCCCTTCGCAGAGGGAAACATTGATTGCTATATTTGTGCTAGAGCTTTGGTTTTGAAAACATAAAGAGAGCATAAAAGTAAAGTTTTGAGAGGTGTTTGTTGTTGTCAACGAATGGTAGTGGGCACTCTAACTCCCTTGCCAGACAAACCTTCAAAGAGCGGCTCCCATGAAGGACGTTATCTCTACCGACGAAGGTAAATCATCCCTCTTCTCTTTTGTTTACACATGTATTTTAGTTTTTATTTATGGTTGACACTCCTCCCAACCTTTTGCTTACACAAGCCATGGCTAACCGAATCCTCGGGTGCCTTCCAACATTCACATACCATGAAGGAGTGTCTATTTGCAAAATTAAGTTGCTTACCGATGAATCAGAGCAAAACATGTGAAGAGAATTATTAATGAAGTTAGTTAATTAATTGGGGCTGGGAACCCCGTTGCCAACTCTTTTTGCAAAATTATTGGATAAGCGGATGAAGCCACTAGTCCATTGGTGAAAGTTGCCCAACAAGATTGAAAGATAAACACCACATACTTCCTCATGAGCTATTAAACATTGACACAAATCGGAGGTGATAAATTTTGAATTGTTTAAAGGTAGCACTCAAGCAATTTACTTTGGAATGGCGGAGAAATACCATGTAGTAGGTAGGTATGGTGGACACAAATGGCATAGATTTTGGCTCAAGGTTTTGGATGCACGAGAAGCATTTCCTCTCAGTGCAAGGCTTTGGCTAGCAAGGTTGTTTGAAGCAAACACAAGTATAAACCGGTACAACAAAACTTACATAAGAACATATTGCAAGCATTATAATACTCTACACTGTCTTCCTTGTTGCTCAAACACTTTTACCAGAAAATATCTAGACCTTATGAGAGACCAATCATGCAAACCAATTTCAACAAGCTCTACGGTAGTTCTCCACTAATAGGTTTAAACTACATGAAAAAACTTAATCATGATCTACTTGAGAGCTCAAAACAATTGCCAAGTGTCAAATTATTCAAGACAATATGAGGCATTTTCTATTTCCAACCAAATAACCATAAGTGATGTAGCTTCCAACTTTTATCATTGAACATTAAAAGTAAAACGAAGAACAAGTGTTTATATGAAAAAGCGGAGCGTGTCTCTCTCCCAAACAAGGATTGCTAGGATCCAATCTTATTCAAACATAAACAAAAATAAAACACACAGACGCTCCAAGTGAAGAACATAAGATGTGACCGAATAAAAATATAGTTTCAATAGAAGAAACCTGATAAGTTGATGAAGAAGGGGATGCCTTGGGCATCCCCAAGCTTAGACGCTTGAGTCCTCCTGAAATATGCAGGGATGAACCACGGGGGCATCCCCAAGCTTAAACTTTTCACTCTTCTTGATCATATATCATCCTCCTCTCTTGACCCTTGAAAACTTCCTTCACACCAAACTTCTCATAAACTTCATTAGAGGGGTTAGTACTCAAAAAACTTGAATCCACCTTGGTCCTGTAGTGACACATTGCAAGAACTCAATAAAACATTAGCTACAGCTCTCCACGTGTAGAAAGCCTTGCTTAAAGTCCGCAAGAGACAATGCAAAAAACAGAGACATAATTCTTGCCAGACACTTGCCAGACACTCAAGTGTGTTCATTTATGTTGCCCTGGCCTGATGACAATGTATCATTCTTGCAATTTTTCAAGTACCAGAGCCATTGTGTGCTATTGATTGTGCTCAAATTCATGATTATGCTCAATTGAGCATTACTGTGGTCTTATCATGGTAATTCAGTGATGAATTGATGTGTGCTTTGTCGGTGGATTATGATCCAAGTGGTTCATCAAATATTTGATGTGCTTCCGGATACAATCATGAATTATTTATGTGATTATCTCGTGAAGCATCCGTTGGTGAATTGGTGCTCGTGCAAGTTATATGATTCATGATTTGTTGCTAGGTTGGCTCTAGCATGTATTTGCATGCTTCGTTAAGTCCCGATGATCATATGATCTTCGGTGCTTGATGACTTTCTGTCGTCCTATGGCTTGTGTTTCATCGATGCTCTTACTTGGCACGTGTGGCACTCAAGCCTTGTGCTCGGTGCATGCTCTTGCTTACCCCGACAGCCTTCGTTGCTTGCAGTGATCATCTAGATCATTTGCAAGTGTACGTACCATCGGTTGCTTGTGTATTTCAATTATCTATCTAGTTTGGCTTGATCATATGGATAATTGATGTGAACTCGCTTCTGCAGTTATGATCATTTTATTGAGTTTGGTAGGGCTAGATGGATGCCAACACTTGGTTGTGTACCCTAGCCCTCCTTTTGAACCCTACTGGGTGATGATAACTGTGCATGGCTTCTTTGTTGGGATTGGTTAAGTGGTTGAGGTGACCTCAACAGCAGTTCTTGCTGTTCAGGAAGCTCCCACCCCTGTTGACTGGATGTGGCTTGATGAATGCAACACTGGACAATCCCTTGTTGGATTTCCAGTGAGCTTTACTGTTGACAAACAAAATAGGCACAGGTTGCCTATCTGTCTGATGGTAGTACTAGCTGTAGGTGCTAGGTAATTTGGGCTAGGCTAGCTCGTGAATCCATCCTTTGCTTGGATTTCCTTAGTTGTGCCACCGATATGACATAACTAGTGTTCCCTTGGATGATTTCCTATTGGCCTCTCCCCTCTTTGCTTGCACCAAATGGCTAGTAGCCAAGTGATGATACAAATAGGGTTTCTACCCTCTTTTGCTTCTGTGACATATGCACATGCTTAATTATGAGCAAAACCATGGTTTGCTCATGTTTATCTGGTATACCTCACTCCAGCTCCTAGAAAAGTTGTTGGTGTAGATGCTTTTGCTTCTGGTTGATTTCTGTGCTTGCCCTGCTCCTCCTAGTGGCTTGTGCTTGATCTACTTCATGGTTTGATTCTGTGATGATTTGAGCAGGTTGGACAGCAGTGCTGTTCTTCCTGTTCTAGGTGTTCTTGCTATCTGGTGACTTACCCTGCTGCTTGTCGATGAATGAGCTAGGGTTTTCTGTGGAAAAGGTTTTATACCTCCCTGGCTTTGCTCTCCTGGTCGACAACAAGGCCTGGCCACACTTGGTGACACGCTGACCTATGTGTGTGTGTTGTGCTGCATGCACACTGCCTTGTGAGCAGTCTAGCTGTGTGTGTGTGTGCAAGTGCTTGGTATCTGGCTTGTGCTGGGCCTTGAGTGGATCAGCTCGGCAGAGCTGTGATCATATCCATTCATTTGCCATTTTTCTACTAACCTGCCAAGTGGCAATGCCACTTGGCATAACTAGTGCTTTTCTTTGTTGTGTGCAGGGAACTAAAAGATAATCAAGATGAAGTGCAAGATCATCCAGATCCACGATTTCATGAAGATTAACTTGTAGTTTAGGAAATTTCATTAAGTTGTAATCTTTCTTTATTTCCCTTTTTACTTTCCATTGTTCAATTCATGTAATGTGTTGTAATCTTTTATATTTCAATCCTGAATATTGTAAAGACAATGTATAATATGTGTTAATCAATAAAGCTCAAGGTTTTCTCTAATGAGCTTTACTTCTTATTTATTTTGTTCATAATGTGTATTATTTACTTAATGAATTTCCTCACAATTGAATTATGGGTTATTTATTTAATGTTTGAATTTGAAATTCAAATTCCACTTTAGGTTTGAATTCAATCATGCAACTTAAAATTGAATTCAATCATGCAACTTAAGTTATAATGCAATACTCTCCTCTCTACTCAAAACCCTAATTTAGTTAGGTGAGAAGCAAGTTTGTCGCACTCTCGAAACCCTAACCCTGTAAGGTGTCGAGAGAGAAACTTGTCCCCCTTTGATGCAGTTTTGTTTTAAAAGCGCGAAATTTCCCCGGAATTTACGATGCAATGCACATCCCTTTCTAAAATCTACCCCTCGATCGTCTCTAAACCTGGGACATTACACATATGGACGAAACCTAGAGGGACAGGGACTCTCCCCTTCCCCCCTTGTTGGCCGGCCAAGGAGGTGGAGTCCACCATGGACTCCACCCTCCCACTTGGTTGGCTGGTTAGGGTTGGTGGAGTCCAACCGGGACTCCACCTTCCATGGTGATTTCTTCCGGAAGGTTCTAGAACATTCTAGCGCCTTCCATAAATGCATCGGATCATTTCCAAACTTGGAAAGTGACTTCCTATATATGAATCTTATTCTCCGGACCATTCGGGACCTCCTCGTGATGTCCTGGATCCTATCCGAGACTCCGAACAAAATTCGAACTCCATTCCATATTCCATATCTACTTAAAACGACACCAAACCTTAAGTGTGTCACCCTACGATTCGTGAACTATGCAGACATGGTTGAGACTTCTCTCCGACCAATAACCAATAGTTGGATCTGGAGATCCATAATGGCTCCCACATATTCAACGATAACTTAGTGATCGATTGAACCATTTACATACGATTCCGATTCCCTTTGTCACGCGATACTCTACTTGTCCGAGGTTCGATCATCGGTATCTCGATACCTTGTTCAACCTCGTCACCGACAAGTACTCTTTACTCGTACCGTGGCATGTCATCTCTTGTGAACCAGTCACATGCTTGCAAGCTAATCAGACGACATTCCACCGAGAGGGCCCAGAGTATATCTATCCGCCATCGGGATGGACAAATCCCACTCTTGATCCATATGCCTCAACTCATACTCTCCGAGTACTTAATCCCATCTTTATAACCACCCATTTACGCAGTGGCGTTTGATGTAATCAAAGTACCCTTCTGGTATAAGTGATTTACATGATCTCATGGTCGAAGGACTAGGTAACTATGTATCAGAAGGTTATAGCAAATTGAACTTAATGACGTGATCTTATGCTACGCTTATTTGGGTGTGATGTCTACTCACACTTCTTTCTTGTAGACAGTGTTGGGCCTCCAAGAGCAGAGGTTTGTAGAACAGCAGCAAGTTTCCCTTAAGTGAATCACCCAAGGTTTATCGAACTCAGGGAGGAAGAGGTCAAAGATATCCCTCTCAAGCAACCCTGCAATCACGATACAAGAAGTCTCTTGTGTCCCAAACACACCTAATACACTTGTCAGATGTATAGGTGCACTAGTTCGGCGAAGTGTAATATCCCAGGTATTGGGGTTACAAAAATAGAGGAAACAGATGTGTGCATTGCATTCATGCATAGAAAATCTGGGGAATTTTCGCGCTTTAAAGTAAAACAGTTCACCTGACCTTGGTGGAATTGAAGTAGCACATCAAGTCAAGCGCTATAAACCTCAATGTGACTTTGTTAAAACCTTGTTTTGGGTAGAGATAATTTGATCTAAGGGATTAGATCAAATGGAATTAAAATCAACACAAGAATTTATTAATCAAGGATCAACTACTTGATCTTATTAAAGATCACAACATGATATTCCTTGCCATAACATATAAACATCCATGTAATTGGAAATCAAGTAATAATAAAATGGAGGAACCATTCTTGACTATCTTCTCCATGTAATAAAACTATCCATGATCCTACCATGAAACCTCATGGTACTCATTCCACTTCAACATTGGAACTATAACAAGGAGATCCACTCAAGAAGTATATATTATTCTCTAGTCCAAATTATTAAGCATCAAACCTAGAGAGGTGAGAGTTCTATTATAATTATTAGATAAGCAATAACAAACCTTGAGCTAAACCTTGGAGATACATCCAAGTATTCAAACCATCATCTTTAAGAGAAGCTCTAAGATATTATTCCAGACATTCCCAAATCAGAGAGACCATCCATGCTAATTTCAGTTCAATCTATTCAAATATCCAAATGGTTAAACCATCATTTCTTGAGAGAACTTTAAGTGAATATCTCAGGCATTTTCTTGGGATATAAAACTGGTGAGACAACCATGACCATGTCAATCCTAGAAAGTAAAATAGAAGTGCTATACCTTAAGTGATCAAGACAACACTTGATCTTAGAAGTGAGAACCCTAATTCTTGAGAGATAACTTAGGAAGCCAAACCTTAATCATTATAAATTTGAGTAATGATCATAAACCCTAAGAACTTTAGGTAAAGATATTAAGAACAAGTTGATCATGCCTAATCCATGATCATGCTCTTGAGGTATGTGAGGATAAGTTAAACTCTACTAGGATAAGTATATCCCATTTCCACATGAAATTATAGGGAGATCACTATTAATCAAATACAGGCTTATATCTCAATCTTAACTTATGAATCACTTGGTGATCATATGTAGAATCCTACCACATATACATTCCACTTATTCTTCACCTAAGAAACATAAGAAAACCTTAGAGTCAAACTCCATACTTAATATAGTGAGAAACCATCCATTCATATGACCAAAGTTAACTATAAAAAGAACTATAACCCATATAGTTACTTTAATGATAAATTGAGGATAATAATAGAAGTTAATTGGTAGAAGATAAAAACCAATTCTCAAATCCTTAGTAATTAGGGAAGCACATAAAATATGAAGCAAGTAACCATATTACCATGGTTAGGGGAGATTAAGCCCTAGCAAATGCACTATGGTGTCATCCCATATCTACAACCTAGAATTATATCTCAACCCTAGTTTGTGTATCATTTGGGTGATCACAACTAAAACCTAAGCCATATTTGAGATTCAAACCATGTGACATTAGGAGAATATAGTTTGAACCCTAATGGTTCATTAATTAAATCCTATGCTTCAATTATAAAACATAAGAGCCACCTAATGCTAAGTCCCATAATTAAAACCATATAAGTAGTGATCAACCACTTATCTTTGTAATCAAGATCAATCATGATAGAACCAATATCTACTTAGATCCTTTCAAATATAATGATAATATTAACTTTAATAAGGGGGTTGTAATAGAAATCATAAAACCCTAATAGAATAATGCTCACATAAAATCATATGTGAACAACCAACTTCTTAAATAAGATAACCAGTCCTAATGATAAACTCTAAAATACCTTGAGCTGGAATTACCAACTCTAATACTTCAAACAGATTGATCTACAAGAAAAAAAACATAAAAATAAAATGAGGATATAAATTCATGCTTATTTTCTATTTTGAATAAAACACAAATATACAAGTAATTCAATATAAAATATGAATTCAAAATAGAATAGGGAAACAATAGTCAGTATACTAAATCTTGAATTAATTAGCATAATTACAAATTATGTACAAACAGTATTGAATTCAAATATGAATCCAAATAGTAAATATAAAATAGAATTATAAAACAGATAAGAGAAAAAAATAGAAGAGGAGGCTTACCTGGACTCACCTGGCCGAGCAGCCCACCAGCAACCCAACTACCTCAGCCCAGTACACAGCCCAGCAAACGGTCTGGCAGCAGCCCAACGTGGCCCAAGCAGCAGCCCAATTACCGACCCACATACCCCTTCGTCAAAATATCCCGAGGAGCTCATCCTTATCTTCTTCCTCGCGCGGTGGACAGCACGACGCCGTGCCTCTCTTCTCCCTCGCGCTGGCAGCCTCCCCTGGCTCGACGTCGTGACGAGGCGCGCGCCCTGGCGCCGTATAAAAGCCCTGGACGAACCCTCGCCCAATCTTCTTCGTCCTCTGCTCCGTTTTCTTGCCCTACCGAAACCCTGGCCGCACCACTTCACCATTACCGCCGGTGATGGAGACCTCCCCAGGTCAAGCCGTGACCACCACTGTGACCACCGTCGTCGACTCGTTACTCCTGCACAAGGAATCGAACCAAGAAGCCCCCAGTCACCGGTGGGAGCTCGTCCCCTTTCGCCGGCCGCCGCCAGCAAACCGACAATTGCCGTCGATTAGGACCACCTCCGGCCACGCCGTCTAGCTCAACACAACCACGGTGAGCTCACACACCTCCTGGATTCCCTATTGCTTCCTAGATCGCATCGTAGCTCAACCGCGTCGTTGCTCGTCGGAAACCGCCGCGGTTCTTGGTCGCCGGCAAGGCTCCGGTGGCCATTTCCGAGCGGCGCCGCCACTATCGCGTTCACCTCGGCGTGCTTATTCCAGTGGGCACCTGCGTGACCCCGCGGGAACCCTGGACCGCCGCCGTCGATTCCGTCTGGTCGCCGGCCAGTAGCCTCGTTGCCACGGTGGCAATTTTGACCTAGTCAAATGCCCCGTGGCAGATGAGGTGGACAGACCCCACCAGTCATAGACTGTGGGTGGTATCTGTCCGGTACGCTTAGTCAGTTTCAGTTTTATTTCAAATTCTATAATTGCTGAAACTTTGCAAATATTTAGGAAATTCGTTATAACTCAGAAAAATACAAATAAGATATCGAAATTCTTAGAAAAGAAAAATATATCCAATAAAAAATATAATATGGAATTTTTATTCTTAATAAAAATTTAATTATTTTAAACTCATTAAATAAGCCTTTTCATTTATCCTAAATTCAATTAAAATTCAATAATTAGGAAAACTTTACAAATTAAATAGAAACCAGTAAATAAATAAAGAAAACCTTAAAATTAAATTTTATTTATTTGATTAATTTGTTAAATCCTTATTAGAGATTTAAACCCTAATTAATAATTACCTTAATTATTAATTCATTAAAAATAATATAATGACAAATTCAATATTATTTTTAACTCCAAGTTACTAATAACTTCAACTTTAAAATGAAGTTATTAAACAAATAATTACATGGTAAATAGCAAACCCTAATTCCATATTAAATGATAGTACAACCCCATCATTTCATGTGTAAACCCAAAACCCTAATTCAACTAGAAACCTAGTTCCATTATTGCATGTGAACCCTAAATTGCTTCTAACCTAAACCCTAGGTTAGGACATGTGATCATGATATTTCCCTTTTGAACCACAGAACCATAATTGGCAATCAAATACTTTCCATGTCCACATCAAATGTAGGAGCCCTATTATCCATAATTCAGTATTCCATGTATGCACACCTATCTTACCTAGATGATCAAATAGAACCTACCATAGTTCCTATCCTTAGAGTCAACAACTTTAATTATCAATATTTAGCATCACACCCCTGTGATGAACCTTAACAGCAACCATGCCTATTAATTGTGCATCATACACCATACACACTAAACCCTGCTAGTGTTAGATAATTATCAAACATCCTATTTAGAAACCAACCAATCTTTACTTAGGGAATTAAATAGAAAACCTAAACAACCTCAACCTAATTATTATACTTCTTATTATTTAAGAAGTATGTTCTTCAAAGTTATTCTTTTGAAGAAAATAGAGAGTATCCTCAACCCTATCTAATAGAACCTATAACCCTAATTGCAATACTTCTTATTACTTAAGAAGTATGTTCTTCTAAAGTTATTCTTTTGAAGAAAATAGGGTGTAGCCATCAAACCAACTTAATAGGATTGATAAACCCTACCCAGTTATCAACAGCAAGGTATACCAACCTTGATTACACCTATATATAATGATTTGATTATAATATGACTCACTAAAACCATATAAGCCCTAGTAGCTGATGAATCCAACATTGTTGGGATCCAACTAACACTTACCCTAGAAACTAGTTGAAACCCATAATAAACCATAGAACTCTACAACCCTGATTATTATACTTGTTCTATTTTAAAGAACATGTTCTTCAAAAGTTATTCTTTTGAAGTATATAACAATTAATCATTAACCATGACATATAGTACTAAAACCAACCACTATTCATTACATGTTAAGATTACACCAAACCTTATTGTTGTGTGCTATTAGTGTTATTATTATGATATATTACAACACCTCGTTTATGATACCAAGCAACCAATCCTCAATAAGAATCTTGTTTGTGAATCACTCTAAAAGTGCAACACACCCCGAACTAATCATTACCATTCACTAAACCTAAATCATCGGGGTTAGATCACGCTTAGAGCGATTGCATCTCATACTTATGCATTATTGCATCCTTGGCAATCTTTTAAACATCGTCCTTACCGGACGATGATGCTATTTCAGAATTTGGAGTTATTGCGTATCGAAGACCTTGACTCGCATAATCTTGCAGTCAAGAAAGGCAAGTTCATCACTTGCTCATGTCATTTGAGTATTTCTATCAAATTACTTGCAAAGTACTATGGTTATCACTATTGCATAAAAACCAAAACCACTATTTTCATAACTATGAATATGACTATGTGGTGGGCAATGGAACCATGGATTGTGTTGATATGGTGGAGGTTCCATTGCAAGGGTTTATATCCATCTAGGATTAAACAACAAATGTCGTCCAAGTGATTCTTGTGCCGCAATACCCGTGTTAACCATAAGATCCGGAGTGGGACGGAGTAGTCAAAAGTGTTTCCACCTCTCGTTCATCAACGGATGCTCATTACCGGGTGCACATGATCTTGCGAGACATGATGCAGGGGTGGGAACCCGTAGAAGTCCCAACGGTAATGGGGTCTATGATGGGTTGCAACTGTCGGCGTAGGAATGTATGGTAGAGCCCTGCATTGACGTCGTGGTCGGAGTCCACCCTGAAATCTATGGGAATAATGGGGCCGGCGTGGACCCAGGGTCGGAGTTTGCAGCAACGGGTGGGTGTTCGAGGTAGCGGAGGAACATGATTGGCTAGACCTTATACCGGGCCTCACACCATAGGAAGTGTGGACGGGTTGCGCGCCCGGTTGGCACCAAGGTTAAGATCTCTTATGGGTAAAGCAACACACCTCTCGCAAGTGTAATGAACCGTGACTCCGTCACTCCCTCGTTCCGGATATGGAACCGTGAACGCGGCCGGAAAGGAGCTCCATGAAGTTCTAGTAAACCGGTGAAGGCTGACGGACATAGTTCTTCCGAATAAAAGCAACCTTTTGAAGAAATGATTATGAAAACTTGCATTGGTATTAGACTTTCTGGTCTAATGCTCGTAGCTAGTGCATTAAACACCTCTTTCCTATAATGAACTTGTTGAGTACGCTCGTACTCATCCCACTCTTAAATCCCCGCTTAGATATGGAGGCATCGAAGGAGTATCTACAAGGTGCAACTCGAAGGTCGAGGAGTCAACAACTACTTCAAGAGACAAGACCCCGTCGGAGGAGTAGATACCACATACATCAAGGAGAAAACCTAGTTTAGTCATAGAAGGGAACTAGTTTCCTAAACCTAGCTCCTACTTAGTTAGAATCTATTCTTAGCCTCTTTAGCTAGTTAAATACTCTACCAATAGAGATCGTGATAGGATTAGACTACGAGTCGTTCTTCTAGAGTTTATTTGCAGATTTACCTCATTGTAAAGTAGGAGGTTGTGCTGATCTTATGTAACAGAGTCAATGTTGTAATTCTATAGACATGCCTTGGACCCGCATATGTTTCGTTGTACCACTCGAGCGATATAATCCTAGTGGAACGGTGTTTCATTGGTGTTATATCGTACTTGCATACTACACCATGCAGTGGTATGCCGGGTCACCACAGTTGGTATCAGAGCAAATGCTTTGACCCTAGGATTAAAAACCTTTAAAGGAGACCTATAGGATTGGTAGTGACATGGGCATACCCTTCGGATACCCATTATTAGTATACCCGGCTCGGCCCAATATGGAGAAGACCAAATATGGAGAAGGCCCAACAAGGCAACCTGAAGAAGTAGTCGACTAGGACTCTTGTAAAACCCTAGGCTGGTTGCATATATAAAGCTAGCCAGGGCACCCGAAATAGGGAGGCCAACAGATAGACAGAATATAGACAACATAGCTCCGCCTATGGCGGCACCATGTAAACATATTATGCTCATATACTAGATTGCTAGCAGCACGTAGGGATCCTCCACCGAGGGGACCCGAAGCTGGGTACGTCGTGTGCCTAATCTCGTCCCCGGAATCTCCACCGTCGCTCTCTCCCGAAACCCTAGTCTACAATACGTAGGCATTGCCGAGGTGATCCCTCGTCAATTGGCGCCGGTCCGTGGGGAACGCGACGACCGGATTTTGTCATCCGGCGGGATCCATCAAGATCTATGTTTCGGCGTGATTGAACGTCAATATCGTCACCAGCGGGCAAACTTCATCGCGGAAATCATCATCGACTCTTCCATGACGTGTGCATTGCGGCAAGACCGTTTTCCGCGTGCGCGGGTGGGATCAAGCACAACGGTTCGGCGCACACTTCGCAAGTTTCGTAGATCTGATTGGAAAAGCTAAGTGTTTGCTACTTCTATTTTTCGTATGTACATACAATGGAGAAAAAAAAAAGACAATACGCTTGATCCGGCCGGCCGGAAACCCAAATTCATGTGGAGGAGAAGAGAATACAAAATTGGTCAGCTACTTCTTGAAAGCCACCACCGACCTTGCCGTGGCTGATTGGATTGCCTGAAAGATTAAGCCATGACTAGAGACCTGCACGGGCAGCACGTTTCATATTCTCAATATGGATTAATCGCGGGTGGTGCCAAATCCGAGGAAAACAGTGGTCGCTCTGATCGTGGTTGTTTGCCATCGTGAATCCATCGGCGTGTATCCGCGAGCGTGTCGATATTGAGGATTTTTTGCCACAAATTCGCCATCCGATAAAAAAACCAGGTGATATATTTTCAATTACGTAAAATTTACTTCGTCAAATATTTTTTGCCTCGTACTATTATTTGCGAGAAGTTTTTTGCATCGTAATATAACTCGCAGATCGGCAATAAGTTTCGACTAATTTGCCGTGTCGGCCACGTTCGCCATCACGCGCCCACCGTTGCACACTCGACATCATGCACCCGTAATGCTCGGGGCTCACTCGTTGCGGACTCGACATCGTGGACTCAACGCACTTGGGTGTTAACCCGCCGTGGATCCACTACATCAATTGCGTCCTCTTCAGCGACTATTTCCGACCAGGCGCCGCGTGTTCCGGTCGGCGCCGCTGCACCCGATAAAAAGCTAAGTTTTCTTCTTCCTCCAAGATTCAATTATTTATTTACTTTCGTCACACCCAAATACTCGGGGTTGCAACATTGCATCACTACAGACAAATACACCCGACACCGGGGCTGTGCCATTACTTTGCTATCACAAATACACTCGATTACTTGGTGAATTTCTTTTCTTCGGCTCTGGATATATCTTCTCCGGCTCAGTGGAATTATTTTCTTCGACTTAAGTGGATTTATTTTCTTCGACGAGGTGGATTTCCGGGTCAATGGATTTATCATCTATGATTATTACTGGATTTAATTTCTTCGGGTCAGTGAATTTATTTTTTCCGGATTCATCTATATGGATACTACTAAGTTTACTCTTATACAATACTACCCGATGAGCTTCCTGGTCAATGGATTCATCTTCTATGGCCATTACTGGATTTATTTTCTTCGGGTCAATGGATTCATCTTTTATGGCCATTACTGGATTTATTTTCTTCGGGTCAATGGATTCATCTTTTATGGCCATTACTGGATTTATTTTCTTCGGGTCAATAGATTCATCTTCTATGATATCAGCGGATTCATCTTCTATGATTATTACTGGATCCTTCGGGCCAATGAATTCATCCTCTATGATATCGACGGATTTATCTTCAATATATGCTCTATATTTAATGGCATCTTCAATATGGATTCATCTAAAATACTTCATCTGGGATTCATCTTCGTATATTATTGTCTATGGCTTCATCTTAAATGGCTTCATCAAATATGACGTCGCGACTCTATCAACTTATTTCGACGTCACGTCTAACGCTCGGGGGCTCGACAACGATTTTCGCCTCGGGTCACGATCGCGACACAACAATCATGACATCACCTCAAAGCAACGCTCGGGGCTCGGCTATTTCTTCATCAACAATATGGCGGCATTTACTTTCGTTATTTGGTGGTTTTTACTTCAGCTCGACTTCTTCTCGGCACTCGAAGACTTCATTGCATCGACTCTATCATGCCCAATAAGCTAAGTGTTCCTTTATTTCACATAAAGTTGATTATCATTTAATTTCGCCGCACCCGACACTCGGGGGCTGCACGGCATGTATTCAATTTACATATCATCGAATCCGAGCATCTGACACCGCATGCGAAAAAGAGAGTCAAGGAAAAGATAGAAAAAGTTTGTTTATTTGTGCAGGAGAAAGTAGATTTCAAAGTATATAAGAGAGAACCCGACGAAATTGTTTACAGGGAGAACTCGACGAAATTGTCTTCAAGAAAGAACGGGACCCGAAGAATTATCTTCAAGGAGGTCCCGAAGAATTATCTTCAAGGAGGTCCCGAAGAATTATCTTCAAGGAGGTCCCGAAGAATTATCTTCAAGGAGGTCCCGAAGAATTATCTTCAAGGAGGACCCGAAGAATTATCTTCAAGGAGGTGCCGAAGAATTATCTTCAAGGAGGTCCCGAAAAATTATCTTCAAGGAGGTTCCGAAGAATTATCCTCAGGAGGTCTCGAAGAATTATCTTGAAAGAGGACCCGAAGAATTGTCCTCAGGGAGGACCCAAAGAATTGTCCTCAAAGCGGACCCGAAGAAATTTTCCTGAAGGAGAAACTCGACGAAATTTTCATCAAGGAGGAACCCAAAAAAAAAGGTGGACAAATCTTCGGGTTCATTGACTCGTCATATTGTTCCGAGCAAGAGCATCGGTGATGTACCTGACAATATAGAAGAACCAATATATTCGGACTGTCTCATCAAGCCCGAGAGAAAAATAGAAGAACCCGCAAAATGGGTCATTGCATCAGCCGAAGAAGGCACTTGACAAAATATTCTCGCAGCGCCAAAGTCGCGAATAATCTCCGAATGCCGCAAAACTCGCGGACGGTAAGACCCCGGTCCGTCTCGTGTGGCGTGGCATCGCCAAAGACTGCGCTCTGCTACTTTTTTCCACATCAACGGATGTGAAGAAATATCCCGACGGACGCGCTGTGGACCCGATCGATAAAACATGACCGGGCTCGACGGAATGGTAAGACCTTAAGCGGCACCTCGTCGAGTTAACACCAGCATCCCGGGATCATGTCCAGGGACGTGATCTTGAAGTAGGTTTTTGCGGATTGCCACTAGAGCAGCTAACTAGTACCGATCCGTCGATGAACTAGCCCCAATTACCGGTATCCCCGTACAATATAGATATGGATGTCAAATAAAAATAGCAACGGCCTGGAGTCGATAAAAAGAGGGGCTGCACCAAGTTGTTTATCGAGTAGTACAACTTGAGCCTATGCCTAGGTGCAAGCACCTGCTCATAGGCTCGGGGCTACTCTTATCGAGAGTATTGTTCACCCTCCCGATAAGATACAAGAAAGAGGAAATATTGTGGAGTCAATTACAGCAAGTTGAGCCTACACCCAAGTGCAAACACTTGGTTGTAGCCTCGGGCTACTCCCATCGGGAGCGCTGGTCGCGCACCCGATAGAAAATAACTTCGACAAAGATCTACGACAATCAAGGTTTGTAGACTCAACTCGATTCTACGACTCGAGTGGAGCCTACTCCCATCGGGAGTGCTGGATTTCATTAAGTCCTCTAACAGAGTCGATAAAAAGGGGATGCGCCCGTAAGCATACCAAATTCTTCATCGAGTAGTACAACTTGAGTCTATGCCCAAGTGCAAGCACTTGCCCATAAGACTCGGGGGCTACTCCCATCGGGAGCGCTACCGCGCACCCGATAATTTCAAGAATCGTCGACATCAACTACGCTCACATGATCTACGACATGGACCTCGCCTTATATTTCTTCGACTTCGGAGATGGTTATGCTTGGAGTTTCTACGCAAGTCTTCGACTTCCCTATAAACTCGGGGCTACCGACATGGGCATACCCTTCGGATACCCATTATTAGTATACCTGGCTCGGCCCAATATGGAGAAGACCAAATATGGAGAAGGCCCAACAAGGCAACTCGAAGAAGTAGTCGACTAGGACTCTTGTAAAACCCTAGGCTGGTTGCATATATAAAGCTAGCCAGGGCACCCGAAATAGGGAGGCCAACGGATAGACAGTAATATAGACAACATAGCTCCGCCTATGGCGGCACCATGTAAACATATTATGCTCATATACTAGATTGCTAGCAAGCACGTAGGGATCCTCCACCGAGGGGACCCGAAGTCGGGTACGTCGTGTGCCTAATCTCGTCCCCGGAATCTCCATCGTCGCTCTCTCCCGAAACCCTAGTCTACAATACGTAGGCATTGCCGAGGTGATCCCTCGTCGGTAGTGTCCGTAGGAAGTTGTATTAGCTATGTCCACTATGCTAAACTAATACATCTTATGACTTGAGATGGATATTCACTTGAGAACAATCCTCGACACACTTGAGTCAACTTTTCCTACCTATCTTTCTTAAAGATAAGATTAGCTAGCTAACCCCAAACATGTGGTACACTATAAATCCTTAAACAATAGATGAGTAGATCACAGCTTGGTATACAACACATGATAGTCCAAAGAGAGGATACAACCATAAGGAAGATATCCTATTGGAAGATGTGTACCAACACTCGTCATTAATAAATAAGAGCTATTCGGACTCGTAATAGGAACGATATCAAGTGATGAAGATAATTAAGATATCCTAATAGAAGAGGTAGGCCAAGTTAAGTAATGAATAAGTAAATTTATCTAGACATGTGAAACAATTGATAGTAAGTAACAACTATTAGTCATATGAGGTAGTATAGATCATGATGAGTTAGTCGTGGGAAGTAAGGAAGAGAGATAGGAAAAAAATATGTCTACATACATGGTAGGGATAGTAACCATATAAGATTCACTTGAGAATCATTATGTGATGGAATAGAACGTCATAAATACTTAGGAGGAGTACAATAAGAAGTCAGGTGTTCACCAATAGTGCAAGTGTTGTGTTCCAAAACCATGGGAACTGTGTCAAGTACCTCAAAACCCTAGCTTTAGGGTAGAAACACTTGGAAGTATAGGATCTATATTTCAATAGTTATATGTTTAGAGTAACGATGTTAGAACCTAGACATATCATGTGAGATAGTCCTCAACAAAATGGAAGATAAGTAGTACTTCCAGAGAAAATTAGGTTAACTTCCACTATTCCAGACCACTTTGTGTCAAGTTTATCTCATTGCAATTGTGCAATAAAGGTAAATGTTGAGACAAATAGTAGAATCCCATATACTCGTGCTAAGTATCATGATAAAAACCTATATTATGTGGTGTTATATACTACACATCTCAGCCTGATGTTTAAAGATGTCTTACTCAACTATTACATTCTGGCTGATGATGGTGTGTATTATAAGCACAAAGCTGAATCTTCTTGGATTTTAATGGATTTTCATTGTTTGACTAGATCCATACATGAAGTTTGACTTTGATATGCAAATGCATGTTGCAATATCAAGTTCTTACTTGATGCTATAGATCTAGAGGGTAATGGTATTCATGTGAGGAAGTGACGAATTCTAAAGATTCTCAAGACAAGATGAAGGTTCATTAGAAGGAAGGAAACAAAGTTGTGGGAAGCAACCACAATATTCGGAAGGTAGTATCAACCAAAACTCATGCTTTGCCTCAACAAGTAGGAGTACTTTAGTACATGAGAAGCATGAAGGTAAGAAATATGGTGATTATGGTGAAGCTGAAGCAGATCCATAGTCAACATAGAAGAGGGAATGCATGGGAAATCACTTAGGATACTATATTCATAGTGTCACCTAGTGGTTTTCTTGCAAAATAAACCCCGAATGAAGGAAGGTGATATATGAAATCATAGCAGTACATAAGAAGACCATAGTCGATATCATAAGACCACAATTGGTATAATATCAATACTCGCGAGATAAAGTAGAAGATGTCTCGTCCAGCTTGATCGTAACCTATAATAGAATCCATTTTTAGATATCAAATAGCCACAGCTTGGTATAATAACCACAAACTGGTATCGCTTGGTATTACAAATAGTCCACGATTTTATTAGTTGTAACAAAAGTTTGTGAACAAATAAAAATCTTGTCGACCAAATAGCTAGATCTATAATCATTTAGTCGAAGGATTCACATGAGATGTCCACAATTGAGTGGATACACCACAAACATTCTTCGCGAGACCCTAGAAGAAGTAAAACCCATAAGTTAGAACTGGACCAATAATCCAACCATAAGTCCAATAGTTGGAAGAAAAGGAGTTGAAGACCATAAGAAAACTCTAAGGGGTAGAGTAAAGATTGAGTTGGATGTACAGTAACTCAATACTTTAAATTATATAGAAGCAGAAGGTCTGAACTGAGAGGAAGTTCGATCTTATTTTCATAAGATTGTTGACACTACTTTCGAAGGATGTCGGACTGAAGCCGAGGTTATACCTCGAGGAAGTAAGAAGTAGACAATAACTTGAGAAAGTGAGTAGTAGTTACTCAGAAGTACGGAAGCTCAAGTAAACTAAGGTTAATGAAGTTGAACGAAGGAAATATCGTAGACAAAATACAACCCTAGAAGGCCAAAGACCAAAGGAGATTGACTATTCCAAAACTAAAGTCCATTTGAAAGATTCCTTTCATGGAACATAAAAGAACCAAAATAGTTAGAGGTATCAATCATAAACCATGATTGGATGGACTAAATGAGTCTAATCCATTCTTAGGGAAATAAACCGTCAAGATCATCTCCATGGTAAGTACCTTACTAAGTACCATTATTGCAGTTTTGGTAGTAAGGGAAAACATAGACCTATTTTATCAATTAGGAGTATGTTATCAAATTAGTCTTCAGTTAAGACTAGCAGCACCAGAAGAAGTCCCATCATTGAATCTTCAATGAGAAAGGAAACAAGATTAGAATATTGAAAAAAGAATCAAAGTAAGAGCCATGGTTCAGAGACAAACCCTAATGGATTCCAGGAAGAATCTGGACAAGGGATATATTCAATAATATCTAGTGAGATCACCACGGAGTTCCAGAGAAGTCGTAGTCTGCACAAGTCAGATCCACACTCCGGAAACGTGAGAGAGTTCAAACTTCGAGGACGAAGTTTAGTTTAAGGGGTAGAGACTGTAATATCCCAGGTATTGGGGTTACAAAAATAGAGGAAACAGTATGTGTGCATTGCATTCATGCATAGAAAATCTGGGGAATTTTCGCGCTTTAAAGTAAAACATTCACAGTAACTGAAGTTTCACTTGACCTTGGTGGAATTGAAGTAGCACATCAAGTCAAGCGCTATAAACCTCAATGTGACTTTGTTAAAACCTTGTTTTGGGTAGAGATAATTTGATCTAAGGGATTAGATCAAATGGAATTAAAATCAACACAAGAATTTATTAATCAAGGATCAACTACTTGATCTTATTAAAGATCACAACATGATATTCCTTGCCATAACATATAAACATCCATGTAATTGGAAATCAAGTAATAATAAAATGGAGGAACCATTCTTGACTATCTTCTCCATGTAATAAAACTATCCATGATCCTACCATGAAACCTCATGGTACTCATTCCACTTCAACATTGGAACTATAACAAGGAGATCCACTCAAGAAGTATATATTCTTCTCTAGTCCAAATTATTAAGCATCAAACCTAGAGAGCTGAGAGTTCTATTATAATTATTAGATAAGCAATAACAAACCTTGAGCTAAACCTTGGAGATACATCCAAGTATTCAAAGCATCATCTTTAAGAGAAGCTCTAAGATATTATTCCAGACATTCCCAAATGAGAGAGACCATCCATGCTAATTTCAGTTCAATCTATTCAAATATCCAAATGGTTAAACCATCATTTCTTGAGAGAACTTTAAGTGAATATCTCAGGCATTTTCCTGGGATATAAAACTGGTGAGACAACCATGACCATGTCAATCCTAGAAAGTAAAATAGAAGTGATATACCTTAAGTGATCAAGACAACACTTGATCTTAGAAGTGAGAACCCTAATTCTTGAGAGATAACTTAGGAAGCAAAACCTTTATCATTATAAATTTGAGTAATGATCATAAACCCTAAGAACTTTAGGTAAAGATATTAAGAACAAGTTGATCATGCCTAATCCATGATCATGCTCTTGAGGTATGTGAGGATAAGTTAAACTCTACTAGGATAAGTATATCCCATTTCCACATGAAATTATAGGGAGATCACTATTAATCAAATACAGGCTTATATCTCAATCTTAACTTATGAATCACTTGGTGATCATATGTAGAATCCTACCACATCTAGATTCCACTTATTCTTCACCTAAGAAACATAAGAAAACCTTAGAGTCAAACTCCATACTTAATATAGTGAGAAACCATCCATTCATATGACCAAAGTTAACTATAAAAAGAACTATAACCCATATAGTTACTTTAATGATAAATTGAGGATAATAATAGAAGTTAATTGGTAGAAGATAAAAACCAATTCTCAAATCCTTAGTAATTAGGGAAGCACATAAAATATGAAGCAAGTAACCATATTACCATGGTTAGGGGAGATTAAGCCCTAGCAAATGCACTATGGTGTCATCCCATATCTACAACCTAGAATTATATCTCAACCCTAGTTTGTGTATCATTTGGGTGATCACAACTAAAACCTAAGCCATATTTGAGATTCAAACCATGTGACATTAGGAGAATATAGTTTGAACCCTAATGGTTCATTAATTAAATCCTATGCTTCAATTATAAAACATAAGAGCCACCTAATGCTAAGTCCCATAATTAAAACCATATAAGTAGTGATCAACCACTTATCTTTGTAATCAAGATCAATCATGATAGAACCAATATCTACTTAGATCCTTTCAAATATAATGATAATATTAACTTTAATAAGGGGGTTGTAATAGAAATCATAAAGCCCTAATCGAATAATGCTCACATAAAATCATATGTGAACAACCAACTTCTTAAATTAGATAACCAGATCCTAATGATAAACTCTAAAATACCTTGAGCTGGAATTACCAACTCTAATACTTCAAACAGATTGATCTACAAGAAAAAAAAAACATAAAAATAAAATGAGGATAGCACGACGCCGTGCCTCTCTTCTCCCTCGCGCTGGCAGCCTCCCCTGGCTCAACGTCGTGACGAGGCGCGCGCCCTGGCGCCGTATAAAAGCCCTGGACGAACCCTCGCCCAATCTTCTTCCTCATCTGCTCCGTTTTCTTGCCCTGCCGAAACCCTGGCCGCACCACTTCACCATTACCGCCGGCGATGGAGACCTCCCAGGTCAAGCCGTGACCACCACTCGTGACCACCATCGTCGACTCGTTACTCCTGCACAAGGAATCGAACCAAGAAGCCCCCAGTCACCGGTGGGAGCTCGTCCCCTTTCGCCGGCCGCCGCCAGCAAACCGACGATTGCCGTCGATTAGGACCACCTCCGTCCACGCCGTCTAGCTCAACACAACCACGGTGAGCTCACGCACCTCCTGGATTCCCTATTGCTTCCTAGATCGCATCGTAGCTCAACCGCGTCGTTGCTCGTCGGAAACCGCCGCGGTTCTTGGTCGCCGGCAAGGCTCCGGTGGCCATTTCCGAGCGGCGCCGCCACTATCGCGTTCACCTCGGCGTGCTTATTCCAATGGGCACTGCGTGACCCCGCGGGAACCCCGGACCGCCGCCGTCGATTCCGTCTCGGTCGCCGGCCGGCAGCCTCGTTGCCACGGTGGCAATTTTGACCTAGTCAAATGCCCCGTGGCAGATGAGGTGGACAGACCCCACCCGCTCATAGACCGTGGGTGGTATCTCGTCCGGTACGCTTAGTCGGCTTCAGCTTTTATTTCAAATTCTATAATTGCTCGAAACTTTGCAAATATTTAGGAAATTCGTTATAACTCGAAAAATACAAATAAGATATCGAAATTCTTAGAAAAGAAAAATCTATCCAATAAAAATATAATATGGAATTTTTATTCTTAATAAAAATTTAATTATTTTAAACT
Source organism: Lolium rigidum (assembly GCF_022539505.1). Taxonomy (NCBI): domain Eukaryota; kingdom Viridiplantae; phylum Streptophyta; class Magnoliopsida; order Poales; family Poaceae; genus Lolium; species Lolium rigidum. Next base: position 400,344,249 of record NC_061510.1, on the reverse strand, counting down.
CATTAAATAAGCCTTTTCATTTATCCTAAATTCAATTAAAATTCAATAATTAGGAAAACTTTACAAATTAAATAGAAACCAAGTAAATAAATAAAGAAAACCTTAAAATTAAATTTTATTTATTTGATTAATTTGTTAAATCCTTATTAGAGATTTAAACCCTAATTAATAATTACCTTAATTATTAATTCATTAAAAATAATATAATGACAAATTCAATATTATTTTTAACTCCAAGTTACTAATAACTTCAACTTTAAAATGAAGTTATTAAACAAATAATTACATGGTAAATAGCAAACCCTAATTCCATATTAAATGATAGTACAACCCCATCATTTCATGTGTAAACCCAAAACCCTAATTCAACTAGAAACCTAGTTCCATTATTGCATGTGAACCCTAAATTGCTTCTAACCTAAACCCTAGGTTAGGACATGTGATCATGATATTTCCCTTTTGAACCACGGAACCATAATTGGCAATCAAATACTTTCCATGTCCACATCAAATGTAGGAGCCCTATTATCCATAATTCAAGTATTCCATGTATGCACACCTATCTTACCTAGATGATCAAATAGAACCTACCATAGTTCCTATCCTTAGAGTCAACAACTTTAATTATCAATATTTAGCATCACACCCTGTGATGAACCTTAACAGCAACCATGCCTATTAATTGTGCATCATACACCATACACACTAAACCCTGCTAGTGTTAGATAATTATCAAACATCCTATTTAGAAACCAACCAATCTTTACTTAGGGAATTAAATAGAAAACCTAAACAACCTCAACCTAATTATTATACTTCTTATTATTTAAGAAGTATGTTCTTCAAAAGTTATTCTTTTGAAGAAAATAGAGAGTATCCTCAACCCTATCTAATAGAACCTATAACCCTAATTGCAATACTTCTTATTACTTAAGAAGTATGTTCTTCTAAAGTTATTCTTTTGAAGAAAATAGGGTGTAGCCATCAAACCAGACTTAATAGAATTGATAAACTCTATCCCAGTTATCAACAACAAGGTATACCAACCTTGATTACACCTATATATAATGATTTGATTATAATATGACTCACTAAAACCATATAAGCCCTAGTAGCTGATGAATCCAACATTGTTGGGATCCAACTAACACTTACCCTAGAAACTAGTTGAAACCCATAATAAACCATAGAACTCTACAACCCTGATTATTATACTTGTTCTATTTTAAAGAACATGTTCTTCAAAAGTTATTCTTTTGAAGTATATAACAATTAATCATTAACCATGACATATAGTACTAAAACCAACCACTATTCATTACATGTTAAGATTACACCAAACCTTATTGTTGTGTGCTATTAGTGTTATTATTATGATATATTACAACACCTGTTTATGATACCAAGCAACCAATCCTCAATAAGAATCTTGTTTGTGAATCACTCTAAAAGTGCAACACACCCTGAACTAATCATTACCATTCACTAAACCTAAATCATCGGGGTTAGATCACGCTTAGAGCGATTGCATCTCATACTTATGCATTATTGCATCCTTGGCAATCTTTTAAACATCGTCCTTCACCGGACGATGATGCTATTTCGAATTTGGAGTTATTGCGTATCGAAGACCTTGACCGCATAATCTTGCAGCTCAAGAAAGGCAAGTTCATCACTTGCTCATGTCATTTGAGTATTTCTATCAAATTACTTGCAAAGTACTATGGTTATCACTATTGCATAAAAACCAAAACCACTATTTTCATAACTATGAATATGACTATGTGGTGGGCAATGGAACCATGGATTGTGTTGATATGGTGGAGGTTCCATTGCAAGGGTTTATATCCATCTAGGATTAAACAACAAATGTCGTCCAGTGATTCTTGTGCCGCAATACCCGTGTTAACCATAAGATCCGGAGTGGGACGGAGTAGTCAAAAGTGTTTCCACCTCTCGTTCATCAACGGATGCTCATTACCGGGTGCACATGATCTTGCGAGACATGATGCAGGGGTGGGAACCCGTAGAAGTCCCAACGGTAATGGGGTCTATGATGGGTTGCAACCTGCTCGGCGTAGGAATGTATGGTAGAGCCCCGCATTGACGTCGTGGTCGGAGTCCACCCCGAAATCTATGGGAATAATGGGGCCGGCGTGGACCCGGGGTCGGAGTTTGCAGAGAACGGGTGGGTGTTCGAGGTAGCGGAGGAACATGATTGGCTAGACCTTATACCGGGCCTCACACCATAGGAAGTGTGGACGGGTTGCGCGCCCGGTTGGCACCAAGGTTAAGATCTCTTATGGGTAAAGCAACACACCTCCGCAGAGTGTAATGAACCGTGACTCGTCACTCCCCGTTCCGGGATATGGAACTGCGAACGCGGCCGGAAAGGAGCTCCATGAAGTTCTAGTAAACCGGTGAAGGCTGACGGACATAGTTCTTCTGAATAAAAGCAACCTTTTGAAGAAATGATTATGAAAACTTGCATTGGTATTAGACTTTCTGGTCTAATGTCGTAGCTAGTGCATTAAACACCTCTTTCCTATAATGAACTTGTTGAGTACGCTCGTACTCATCCCACTCTTAAATCCCCTGCTTAGATATGGAGGCATCGAAGGAGTATCTACAGTGCAACTCGAAGGTCGAGGAGTCAACAACTACTTCAAGAGACAAGACCCTGTCAGAGGAGTCAGATACCACATACATCAAGGAGAAAACCTAGTTTAGTCATAGAAGGGAACTAGTTTCCTAAACCTAGCTCCTACTTAGTTAGAATCTATTCTTAGCCTCTTTAGCTAGTTAAATACTCTACCAATAGAGATCGTGATAGGATTAGACTACGAGTCGTTCTTCTAGAGTTTATTTGCAGATTTACCTCATTGTAAAGTAGGAGGTTGTGCTGATCTTATGTAACAGAGTCAATGTTGTAATTCTATAGACATGCCTTGGACCCGCATATGTTTCTGTTGTACCACTCTGAGCGATATAATCCTAGTGGAACGGTGTTTCATTGGTGTTATATCAGACTTGCATACTACACCATGCAGTGGTATGCCGGGTCACCACAGTTGGTATCAGAGCAAATGCTTTGACCCTAGGATTAAAAACCTTTAAAGGAGACCTATAGGATTGGTAGTGACATGGGCATACCCTTCGGATACCCATTATTAGTATACCTGGCTCGGCCCAATATGGAGAAGACCAAATATGGAGAAGGCCCAACAAGGCAACCTGAAGAAGTAGTCGACTAGGACTCTTGTAAAACCCTAGGCTGGTTGCATATATAAAGCTAGCCAGGGCACCCGAAATAGGGAGGCCAACGGATAGACAGAATATAGACAACATAGCTCCGCCTATGGCGGCACCATGTAAACATATTATGCTCATATACTAGATTGCTAGCAGCACGTAGGGATCCTCCACCGAGGGGACCCGAAGCTGGGTACGTCGTGTGCCTAATCTCGTCCCCGGAATCTCCACCGTCGCTCTCTCCCGAAACCCTAGTCTACAATACGTAGGCATTGCCGAGGTGATCCCTCGTCAATTGGCGCCGTCTGTGGGGAACGCGACGACTGGATTTTGTCATCCGGGCGGGATCCATCAAGATCTATGTTTCGGCGTGATTGAACGTCAATATCGTCACCAGCGGGCAAACTTCATCGCGGAAATCATCATCGACTCTTCCATGACGTGTGCATTGCGGCAAGACCGTTTTCCGCGTGCGCGGGTGGGATCAAGCACAACGGTTCGGCGCACACTTCGCAAGTTTCAAAGATCTGATTGGAAAAGCTAAGTGTTTGCTACTTCTATTTTTCGTATGTACATACAATGGAGAAAAAAAAAAGACAATACGCTTGATCCGGCCGGCCGGAAACCCAAATTCATGTGGAGGAGAAGAGAATACAAAATTGGTCAGCTACTTCTTGAAAGCCACCACCGACCTTGCCGTGGCTGATTGGATTGCCTGAAAGATTAAGCCATGACTAGAGACCTGCACGGCAGCACGTTTCATATTCTCAATATGGATTAATCGCGGGTGGTGCCAAATCCGAGGAAAACAGTGGTCGCTCTGATCGTGGTTGTTTGCCATCGTGAATCCATCGGCGTGTATCCGCGAGCGTGTCGATATTGAGGATTTTTTGCCACAAATTCGCCATCCGATAAAAAAACCAGGTGATATATTTTCAATTACGTAAAATTTACTTCGTCAAATATTTTTTGCCTCGTACTATTATTTGCGAGAAGTTTTTTGCATCGTAATATAACTGCAGATCGGCAATAAGTTTCGACTAATTTGCTGTGTCGGCCACGTTCGCCATCACGCGCCCACCGTTGCACACTCGACATCATGCACCTGTAATGCTCGGGGGCTCACCTGTTGCGGACTCGACATCGTGGACTCAACGCACTTGGGTGTTAACCCGCCGTGGATCCACTACATCAATTGCGTCCTCTTCAGCGACTATTTCCGACCAGGCGCCGCGTGTTCCGGTCAGGCGCCGCTGCACCCGATAAAAAGCTAAGTTTTCTTCTTCCTCCAAGATTCAATTATTTATTTACTTTCGTCACACCCAAATACTCGGGGGTTGCAACATTGCATCACTACAGCAAATACACCCGACACTGGGGGCTGTGCCATTACTTTGCTATCACAAATACACTCGATTACTTGGTGAATTTCTTTTCTTCGGCTCTGGATATATCTTCTCCGGCTCAGTGGAATTATTTTCTTCGACTTAAGTGGATTTATTTTCTTCGACGAGGTGGATTTCCGGGTCAATGGATTTATCATCTATGATTATTACTGGATTTAATTTCTTCGGGTCAGTGAATTTATTTTTTCCGGATTCATCTATATGGATACTACTAAGTTTACTCTTATACAATACTACCCGATGAGCTTCCTGGTCAATGGATTCATCTTCTATGGCCATTACTGGATTTATTTTCTTCGAGTCAATGGATTCATCTTTTATGGCCATTACTGGATTTATTTTCTTCGGGTCAATGGATTCATCTTTTATGGCCATTACTGGATTTATTTTCTTCGGGTCAATAGATTCATCTTCTATGATATCAGCGGATTCATCTTCTATGATTATTACTGGATCCTTCGGGCCAATGAATTCATCCTCTATGATATCGACGGATTTATCTTCAATATATGCTCTATATTTAATGGCATCTTCAATATGGATTCATCTAAAATACTTCATCTGGGATTCATCTTCGTATATTATTGTCTATGGCTTCATCTTAAATGGCTTCATCAAATATGACGTCGCGACTCTATCAACTTATTTCGACGTCACGTCTAACGCTCGGGGGCTCGACAACGATTTCGCCTCGGGTCACGACTGCGACACAACAATCATGACATCACCTCAGCAACGCTCGGGGGCTCGGCTATTTCTTCATCAACAATATGGCGGCATTTACTTTCGTTATTTGGTGGTTTTTACTTCAGCTCGACTTCTTCTCGGCACTCGAAGACTTCATTGCATCGACTCTATCATGCCCAATAAGCTAAGTGTTCCTTTATTTCACATAAAGTTGATTATCATTTAATTTCGCCGCACCCGACACTCGGGGGCTGCACGGCATGTATTCAATTTACATATCATCGAATCCGAGCATCTGACACCGCATGCAAAAAAGAGAGTCAAGGAAAAGATAGAAAAAGTTTTTTTATTTGTGCAGGAGAAAGTAGATTTCAAAGTATATAAGAGAGAACCCGACGAAATTGTTTACAGGGAGAACTCGACGAAATTGTCTTCAAGAAAGAACGGGACCCGAAGAATTATCTTCAAGGAGGTCCCGAAGAATTATCTTCAAGGAGGTCCCGAAGAATTATCTTCAAGGAGGTCCCGAAGAATTATCTTCAAGGAGGTCCCGAAGAATTATCTTCAAGGAGGACCCGAAGAATTATCTTCAAGGAGGTGCCGAAGAATTATCTTCAAGGAGGTCCCGAAAAATTATCTTCAAGGAGGTTCCGAAGAATTATCCTCAGGAGGTCTCGAAGAATTATCTTGAAAGAGGACCCGAAGAATTGTCCTCAGGGAGGACCCGAAGAATTGTCCTCAAAGCGGACCCGAAGAAATTTTCCTGAAGGAGAAACTCGACGAAATTTTCATCAAGGAGGAACCCAAAAAAAAAGGTGGACAAATCTTCGGGTTCATTGACTCGTCATATTGTTCCGAGCAAGAGCATCGGTGATGTACCCGACAATATAGAAGAACCAATATATTCGGCTGTCTCATCAAGCCCGAGAGAAAAATAGAAGAACCCGCAAAATGGGTCATTGCATCAGCCGAAGAAGGCACTTGACAAAATATTCTCAGAGCGCCAAAGTCGCGAATAATCTCTGAATGCCGCAAAACTCTGCGAAGGTAAGACCCCGGGTCCGTCCTGTGTGGCGTGGCATCGCCAAAGACTGCGCTCTGCTACTTTTTTCCACATCAACAGATGTGAAGAAATATCCCAGCGGACGCGCTGTGGACCCGATCGATAAAACATGACTGGGGCTCGACAGAATGGTAAGACCTTAAGCGGCACCTGTCGAGTTAACACCAGTATCCCGGGATCATGTCCAGGGACGTGATCTTGAAGTAGGTTTTTGCGGATTGCCACTAGAGCAGTTAACTAGTACCTGATCCGTCAGATGAACTAGCCCCAATTACCAGTATCCCTGTACAATATAGATATGGATGTCAAATAAAAATAGCAACGGCCTGGAGTCGATAAAAAGAGGGGCTGCACCAAGTTGTTTATCGAGTAGTACAACTTGAGCCTATGCCTAGGTGCAAGCACCTGCTCATAGGCTCGGGGGCTACTCTTATCGAGAGTATTGTTCACCCTCCCGATAAGATACAAGAAAGAGGAAATATTGTGGAGTCAATTACAAGCAAGTTGAGCCTACACCCAAGTGCAAACACTTGGTTGTAGCCTCGGGGCTACTCCCATCGGGAGCGCTGGTCGCGCACCCGATAGAAAATAACTCGACAGACATCTACGACAATCAAGGTTTGTAGACTCAACTCGATTCTACGACTCGAGTGGAGCCTACTCCCATCGGGAGTGCTGGATTTCATTAAGTCCTCTAACAGGAGTCGATAAAAAAAGGGGATGCGCCCAGAAGTACAGTCAAATTCTTCATCGAGTAGTACAACTTGAGTCTATGCCCAAGTGCAAGCACTTGCCCATAAGACTCGGGGGCTACTCCCATCGGGAGCGCTACCGCGCACCCGATAATTTCAAGAATCGTCGACATCAACTACGCTCACATGATCTACGACATGGACCTCGCCTTATATTTCTTCGACTTCGGAGATGGTTATGCTTGGAGTTTCTACGCAAGTCTTCGACTTCCCTATAAACTCGGGGGCTACTGACATGGGCATACCCTTCGGATACCCATTATTAGTATACCGGCTCGGCCCAATATGGAGAAGACCAAATATGGAGAAGGCCCAACAAGGCAACTCGAAGAAGTAGTCGACTAGGACTCTTGTAAAACCCTAGGCTGGTTGCATATATAAAGCTAGCCAGGGCACCCGAAATAGGGAGGCCAACGGATAGACAGAATATAGACAACATAGCTCCGCCTATGGCGGCACCATGTAAACATATTATGCTCATATACTAGATTGCTAGCAAGCACGTAGGGATCCTCCACCGAGGGGACCCGAAGCTGGGTACGTCGTGTGCCTAATCTCGTCCCCGGAATCTCCATCGTCGCTCTCTCCCGAAACCCTAGTCTACAATACGTAGGCATTGCCGAGGTGATCCCTCGTCAGGTAGTGTCTGTAGGAAGTTGTATTAGCTATGTCCACTATGCTAAACTAATACATCTTATGACTTGAGATGGATATTCACTTGAGAACAATCCTGACACACTTGAGTCAACTTTTCCTACCTATCTTTCTTAAAGATAAGATTAGCTAGCTAACCCCAAACATGTGGTACACTATAAATCCTTAAACAATAGATGAGTAGATCACAGTTGGTATACAACACATGATAGTCCAAAGAGAGGATACAACCATAAGGAAGATATCCTATTGGAAGATGTGTACCAACACCTGTCATTAATAAATAAGAGCTATTCAGACCTGTAATAGGAACGATATCAAGTGATGAAGATAATTAAGATATCCTAATAGAAGAGGTAGGCCAAGTTAAGTAATGAATAAGTAAATTTATCTAGACATGTGAAACAATTGATAGTAAGTAACAACTATTAGTCATATGAGGTAGTATAGATCATGATGAGTTAGTCGTGGGAAGTAAGGAAGAGAGATAGGAAAAAAATATGTCTACATACATGGTAGGGATAGTAACCATATAAGATTCACTTGAGAATCATTATGTGATGGAATAGAACGTCATAAATACTTAGGAGGAGTACAATAAGAAGTCAGGTGTTCACCAATAGTGCAAGTGTTGTGTTCCAAAACCATGGGAAGCTGTGTCAAGTACCTCAAAACCCTAGCTTTAGGGTAGAAACACTTGGAAGTATAGGATCTATATTTCAATAGTTATATGTTTAGAGTAACGATGTTAGAACCTAGACATATCATGTGAGATAGTCCTCAACAAAATGGAAGATAAGTAGTACTTCCAGAGAAAATTAGGTTAACTTCCACTATTCCAGACCACTTTGTGTCAAGTTTATCTCATTGCAATTGTGCAATAAAGGTAAATGTTGAGACAAATAGTAGAATCCCATATACTCGTGCTAAGTATCATGATAAAAACCTATATTATGTGGTGTTATATACTACACATCTCAGCCTGATGTTTAAAGATGTCTTACTCAACTATTACATTCTGGCTGATGATGGTGTGTATTATAAGCACAAAGCTGAATCTTCTTGGATTTTAATGGATTTTCATTGTTTGACTAGATCCATACATGAAGTTTGACTTTGATATGCAAATGCATGTTGCAATATCAAGTTCTTACTTGATGCTATAGATCTAGAGGGTAATGGTATTCATGTGAGGAAGTGACGAATTCTAAAGATTCTGAAGACAAGATGAAGGTTCATTAGAAGGAAGGAAACAAAGTTGTGGGAAGCAACCACAATATTCAGAAGGTAGTATCAACCAAAACTCATGCTTTGCCTCAACAGAGGAGTACTTTAGTACATGAGAAGCATGAAGGTAAGAAATATGGTGATTATGGTGAAGCTGAAGCAGATCCATAGTCAACATAGAAGAGGGAATGCATGGGAAATCACTTAGGATACTATATTCATAGTGTCAGCTAGTGGTTTTCTTGCAAAATAAACCCTGAATGAAGGAAGGTGATATATGAAATCATAGCAGACATAAGAAGACCATAGTCGATATCATAAGACCACAATTGGTATAATATCAATACTGCGAGATAAAGTAGAAGATGTCTCGTCCAGTTGATCAGAACCTATAATAGAATCCATTTTTAGATATCAAATAGCCACAGTTGGTATAATAACCACAGCTGGTATCAGTTGGTATTACAAATAGTCCACGATTTTATTAGTTGTAACAAAAGTTTGTGAACAAATAAAAATCTTGTCAGCCAAATAGCTAGATCTATAATCATTTAGTCGAAGGATTCACATGAGATGTCCACAATTGAGTGGATACACCACAAACATTCTTCGCGAGACCCTAGAAGAAGTAAAACCCATAAGTTAGAACCAGACCAATAATCCAACCATAAGTCCAATAGTTGGAAGAAAAGGAGTTGAAGACCATAAGAAAACTCTAAGGGGTAGAGTAAAGATTGAGTTGGATTTACAGTAACTCAATACTTTAAATTATATAGAAGCAGAAGGTCTGAACTGAGAGGAAGTTCGATCTTATTTTCATAAGATTGTTGACACTACTTTCAGAAGGATGTCAGACCAGAAGCCGAGGTTATACCTCGAGGAAGTAAGAAGTAGACTATAACTTGAGAAAGTGAGTAGTAGTTACTCAGAAGTACGGAAGCTCAAGTAAACTAAGGTTAATGAAGTTGAACGAAGGAAATATCGTAGACAAAATACAACCCTAGAAGGCCAAAGACCAAAGGAGATTGACTATTCCAAAACTAAAGTCCATTTGAAAGATTCCTTTCATGGAACATAAAAGAACCAAAATAGTTAGAGGTATCAATCATAAACCATGATTGGATGGACTAAATGAGTCTAATCCATTCTTAGGGAAATAAACCGTCAAGATCATCTCCATGGTAAGTACCTTACTAAGTACCATTATTGCAGTTTTGGTAGTAAGGGAAAACATAGACCTATTTTATCAATTAGGAGTATGTTATCAAATTAGTCTTCAGTTAAGACTAGCAGCACCAGAAGAAGTCCCATCATTGAATCTTCAATGAGAAAGGAAACAAGATTAGAATATTGAAAAAAGAATCAAAGTAAGAGCCATGGTTCAGAGACAAACCCTAATGGATTCCAGGAAGAATCTGGACAAGGGATATATTCAATAATATCTAGTGAGATCACCACGGAGTTCCAGAGAAGTCGTAGTCCGCACAAGTCGGATCCACACTCCGGAAACGTGAGAGAGTTCAAACTTCGAGGACGAAGTTTAGTTTAAGGGGTAGAGACCGTAATATCCCAGGTATTGGGGTTACAAAAATAGAGGAAACAGATGTGTGCATTGCATTCATGCATAGAAAATGCAGGGAATTTTCGCGCTTTAAAGTAAAACATGTCACGATGAATCGAAGTTTCACTTGACCTTGGTGGAATTGAAGTAGCACATCAAGTCAAGCGCTATAAACCTCAATGTGACTTTGTTAAAACCTTGTTTTGGGTAGAGATAATTTGATCTAAGGGATTAGATCAAATGGAATTAAAATCAACACAAGAATTTATTAATCAAGGATCAACTACTTGATCTTATTAAAGATCACAACATGATATTCCTTGCCATAACATATAAACATCCATGTAATTGGAAATCAAGTAATAATAAAATGGAGGAACCATTCTTGACTATCTTCTCCATGTAATAAAACTATCCATGATCCTACCATGAAACCTCATGGTACTCATTCCACTTCAACATTGGAACTATAACAAGGAGATCCACTCAAGAAGTATATATTCTTCTCTAGTCCAAATTATTAAGCATCAAACCTAGAGAGCTGAGAGTTCTATTATAATTATTAGATAAGCAATAACAAACCTTGAGCTAAACCTTGGAGATACATCCAAGTATTCAAAGCATCATCTTTAAGAGAAGCTCTAAGATATTATTCCAGACATTCCCAAATGAGAGAGACCATCCATGCTAATTTCAGTTCAATCTATTCAAATATCCAAATGGTTAAACCATCATTTCTTGAGAGAACTTTAAGTGAATATCTCAGGCATTTTCCTGGGATATAAAACTGGTGAGACAACCATGACCATGTCAATCCTAGAAAGTAAAATAGAAGTGATATACCTTAAGTGATCAAGACAACACTTGATCTTAGAAGTGAGAACCCTAATTCTTGAGAGATAACTTAGGAAGCAAAACCTTTATCATTATAAATTTAAGTAATGATCATAAACCCTAAGAACTTTAGGTAAAGATATTAAGAACAAGTTGATCATGCCTAATCCATGATCATGCTCTTGAGGTATGTGAGGATAAGTTAAACTCTACTAGGATAAGTATATCCCATTTCCACATGAAATTATAGGGAGATCACTATTAATCAAATACAGGCTTATATCTCAATCTTAACTTATGAATCACTTGGTGATCATATGTAGAATCCTACCACATCTAGATTCCACTTATTCTTCACCTAAGAAACATAAGAAAACCTTAGAGTCAAACTCCATACTTAATATAGTGAGAAACCATCCATTCATATGACCAAAGTTAACTATAAAAAGAACTATAACCCATATAGTTACTTTAATGATAAATTGAGGATAATAATAGAAGTTAATTGGTAGAAGATAAAAACCAATTCTCAAATCCTTAGTAATTAGGGAAGCACATAAAATATGAAGCAAGTAACCATATTACCATGGTTAGGGGAGATTAAGCCCTAGCAAATGCACTATGGTGTCATCCCATATCTACAACCTAGAATTATATCTCAACCCTAGTTTGTGTATCATTTGGGTGATCACAACTAAAACCTAAGCCATATTTGAGATTCAAACCATGGGACATTAGGAGAATATAGTTTGAACCCTAATGGTTCATTAATTAAATCCTATGCTTCAATTATAAAACATAAGAGCCACCTAATGCTAAGTCCCATAATTAAAACCATATAAGTAGTGATCAACCACTTATCTTTGTAATCAAGATCAATCATGATAGAACCAATATCTACTTAGATCCTTTCAAATATAATGATAATATTAACTTTAATAAGGGGGTTGTAATAGAAATCATAAAGCCCTAATCGAATAATGCTCACATAAAATCATATGTGAACAACCAACTTCTTAAATTAGATAACCAGTCCTAATGATAAACTCTAAAATACCTTGAGCTGGAATTACCAACTCTAATACTTCAAACAGATTGATCTACAAGAAAAAAAACATAAAAATAAAATGAGGATAGCACGACGCCGTGCCTCTCTTCTCCCTCGCGCTGGCAGCCTCCCCTGGCTCGACGTCGTGACGAGGCGCGCGCCCTGGCGCCGTATAAAAGCCCTGGACGAACCCTCGCCCAATCTTCTTCCTCATCTGCTCCGTTTTCTTGCCCTGCCGAAACCCTGGCCGCACCACTTCACCATTACCGCCGGCGATGGAGACCTCCCCAGGTCAAGCCGTGACCACCACTGTGACCACCATCGTCGACTCGTTACTCCTGCACAAGGAATCGAACCAAGAAGCCCCCAGTCACCGGTGGGAGCTCGTCCCCTTTCGCCGGCCGCCGCCAGCAAACCGACGATTGCCGTCGATTAGGACCACCTCCGTCCACGCCGTCTAGCTCAACACAACCACGGTGAGCTCACGCACCTCCTGGATTCCCTATTGCTTCCTAGATCGCATCGTAGCTCAACCGCGTCGTTGCTCGTCGGAAACCGCCGCGGTTCTTGGTCGCCGGCAAGGCTCCGGTGGCCATTTCCGAGCGGCGCCGCCACTATCGCGTTCACCTCGGCGTGCTTATTCCAGTGGGCACCTGCGTGACCCCGCGAGAACCCTGGACCGCCGCCGTCGATTCCGTCTGGTCGCCGGCCAGTAGCCTCGTTGCCACGGTGGCAATTTTGACCTAGTCAAATGCCCCGTGGCAGATGAGGTGGACAGACCCCACCAGTCATAGACTGTGGGTGGTATCTGTCCGGGTACGCTTAGTCAGTTTCAGTTTTATTTCAAATTCTATAATTGCTGAAACTTTGCAAATATTTAGGAAATTCGTTATAACTCAGAAAAATACAAATAAGATATCGAAATTCTTAGAAAAGAAAAATCTATCCAATAAAAATATAATATGGAATTTTTATTCTTAATAAAAATGTAATTATTTTAAACTCATTAAATAAGCCTTTTCATTTATCCTAAATTCAATTAAAATTCAATAATTAGGAAAACTTTACAAATTAAATAGAAACCAGTAAATAAATAAAGAAAACCTTAAAATTAAATTTTATTTATTTGATTAATTTGTTAAATCATTATTAGAGATTTAAACCCTAATTAATAATTACCTTAATTATTAATTCATTAAAAATAATATAATGACAAATTCAATATTATTTTTAACTCCAAGTTACTAATAAATTCAACTTTAAAATGAAGTTATTAAACAAATAATTACATGGTAAATAGCAAACCCTAATTCCATATTAAATTATAGTACAACCCCATCATTTCATGTGTAAACCCAAAACCCTAATTCAACTAGAAACCTAGTTCCATTATTGCATGTGAACCCTAAATTGCTTCTAACCTAAACCCTAGGTTAGGACATGTGATCATGATATTTCCCTTTTGAACCACGAGAACCATAATTGGCAATCAAATACTTTCCATGTCCACATCAAATGTAGGAGCCCTATTATCCATAATTCAGTATTCCATGTATGCACACCTATCTTACCTAGATGATCAAATAGAACCTACCATAGTTCCTATCCTTAGAGTCAACAACTTTAATTATCAATATTTAGCATCACACCCCTGTAACCTTAACAACAACCATGCCTATTAATTGTGCATCATACACCATACACACTAAACCCTGCTAGTGTTAGATAATTATCAAACATCCTATTTAGAAACCAACCAATCTTTACTTAGGGAATTAAATAGCAAACCTAAACAACCTCAACCTAATTATTATACTTCTTATTATTTAAGAAGTATGTTCTTCAAAAGTTATTCTTTTGAAGAAAATAGAGAGTATCCTCAACCCTATCTAATAGAACCTATAACCCTAATTGCAATACTTCTTATTACTTAAGAAGTATGTTCTTCTAAAGTTATTCTTTTGAAGAAAATAGGGTGTAGCCATCAAACCAGCTTAATAGAATTGATAAACTCTATCCAGTTATCAACAACAAGGTATACCAACCTTGATTACACCTATATATAATGATTTGATTATAGTATGACTCACTAAAACCATATAAGCCCTAGTAGCTGATGAATCCAACATTGTTGGGATCCAACTAACACTTACCCTAGAAACTAGTTGAAACCCATAATAAACCATAGAACTCTACAACCCTGATTATTATACTTGTTCTATTTTAAAGAACATGTTCTTCAAAAGTTATTCTTTTGAAGTATATAACAATTAATCATTAACCATGACATATAGTACTAAAACCAACCACTATTCATTACATGTTAAGATTACACCAAACCTTATTGTTGTGTGCTATTAGTGTTATTATTATGATATATTACAACACCTCGTTTATGATACCAAGCAACCAATCCTCAATAAGAATCTTGTTTGTGAATCACTCTAAAAGTGCAACACACCCCTGAACTAATCATTACCATTCACTAAACCTAAATCATCGGGGTTAGATCACGCTTAGAGCGATTGCATCTCATACTTATGCATTATTGCATCCTTGGCAATCTTTTAAACATCGTCCTTACCGGATGATGATGCTATTTCAGAATTTGGAGTTATTGCGTATCGAAGACCTTGACTGCATAATCTTGCAGTCAAGAAAGGCAAGTTCATCACTTGCTCATGTCATTTGAGTATTTCTATCAAATTACTTGCAAAGTACTATGGTTATCACTATTGCATAAACCAAAACCACTATTTTCATAACTATGAATATGACTATGTGGTGGGCAATGGAACCATGGATTGTGTTGATATGGTGGAGGTTCCATTGCAAGGGTTTATATCCATCTAGGATTAAACAACAAATGTCGTCCGAGTGATTCTTGTGCCGCAATACCCGTGTTAACCATAAGATCCGGAGTGGGACGGAGTAGTCAAAAGTGTTTCCACCTCTCGTTCATCAACGGATGCTCATTACCGGGTGCACATGATCTTGCGAGACATGATGCAGGGGTGGGAACCCGTAGAAGTCCCAACGGTAATGGGGTCTATGATGGGTTGCAACTGCGTCGGCGTAGGAATGTATGGTAGAGCCCTGCATTGACGTCGTGGTCGGAGTCCACCCTGAAATCTATGGGAATAATGGGGCCGGCGTGGACCCAGGGTCGGAGTTTGCAGCAACGGGTGGGTGTTCGAGGTAGCGGAGGGACATGATTGGCTAGACCTTATACCGGGCCTCACACCATAGGAAGTGTGGACGGGTTGCGCGCCCGGTATGCACCAAGGTTAAGATCTCTTATGGGTAAAGCAACACACCTCTGCAGAGTGTAATGAACCGTGACCTGTCACTCCCTGTTCCGGGATATGGAACTGCGAACGCGGCCGGAAAGGAGCTCCATGAAGTTCTAGTAAACCGGTGAAGGCTGACGGACATAGTTCTTCTGAATAAAAGCAACCTTTTGAAGAAATGATTATGAAAACTTGCATTGGTATTAGACTTTCTGGTCTAATGCTGTAGCTAGTGCATTAAACACCTCTTTCCTATAATGAACTTGTTGAGTACGCTCGTACTCATCCCACTCTTAAATCCCCTGCTTAGATATGGAGGCATCGAAGGAGTATCTACAGTGCAACTCGAAGGTCGAGGAGTCAACAACTACTTCAAGAGACAAGACCCCGTCGAGGAGTCAGATACCACATACATCAAGGAGAAAACCTAGTTTAGTCATAGAAGGGAACTAGTTTCCTAAACCTAGCTCCTACTTAGTTAGAATCTATTCTTAGCCTCTTTAGCTAGTTAAATACTCTACCAATAGAGATCGTGATAGGATTAGACTATGAGTCGTTCTTCTAGAGTTTATTTGCAGATTTACCTCATTGTAAAGTAGGAGGTTGTGCTGATCTTATGTAACGAAGTCAATGTTGTAATTCTATAGACATGCCTTGGACCCGCATATGTTTCTGTTGTACCACTCTGAGCGATATAATCCTAGTGGAACGGTGTTTCATTGGTGTTATATCAGACTTGCATACTACACCATGCAGTGGTATGCCGGGTCACCACACGAAGAGATAGTGAAATACAACTATACAAGTAGTATGGATGTATATGAGTGGTAATAGCAATCTGAATAAAATATGGCAGCGAGTAAACATGCAATAGAACAGTAAATAAACGGAGATTTGATGTTTGGAAACAAGGCCTAGGGATCATACTTTCACTAGTGGACACTCTCAACATTGATCACATAATAAAACCACTCTACACTCTCTTGTTGGATGACAAACACCATTAATTGTGTAGGGCTACAAGAGCACCTCAATGCCGGAGTTAACAAGCTCCACAACATTCGATGTTCATATTTAAATAACCTTAGAGTGCATGATAGACCAACGCA
Organism: Lolium rigidum; assembly: GCF_022539505.1. Lineage (NCBI taxonomy): Eukaryota > Viridiplantae > Streptophyta > Magnoliopsida > Poales > Poaceae > Lolium > Lolium rigidum. The sequence continues at coordinate 400,327,366 of NC_061510.1, read as the reverse complement.
ATTATACCGAGTACTAACATAGCATGCACACTGTCAACATCAGCTATGAAAGGGGGAATAGATCACATCAATACTATCATAGTAATAGTTAACTTCATAATCTACAAGAGATCACAATCATAACCTACACCAAGTACTTCATGATGCACACACTGTCAACATTACATCATGGAGGAGGAATAGACTACTTCAATAACATCACCAGATTAACACATAGATGATATTCAACTAGATCACAAAGAGAGAGATGAACCACATAGCTACGGTAGTGCCCTCAGCCTCGGGGGAGAATTACTCCCTCCTCATCATGGAGACAACGATGGCGGTGAATATGGCGGTGGAGATGCCTTCCGGGGGCAATTCCCCGTCCCGGCGGCGTGCCGGAACAGAGACTTCTATCCCCCGAATTGGAGTTTCGCGATGGCGGCGGCTTTGGAAGGTTTTCTGGTGTTTCGTCAATCCGTGTCGAGGATTTAGGTTAGGACGGCTTAAATAGGCGAAGAGTCGGAGCCGGAAGGGCCACGGGGCCCCCTCACAGTAGGGGGGCGCACCCCCCTAGGCCGCGCCGCCACCATGTGTGGGGCCCCCAGGGCTCCCCTCTGGTCCCACTCTGGCTCTCTGGAAGCTTCCGGGAAAAATAAGGTTCTGGGCGTTGATTTCGTCCAATTCCGAGAATATTTCCTTACTAGGATTTCTGAACCAAAAACAGCAGAAAACAACAACTGGCACTTCGGCATCTTGTCAATAGGTTAGTTCCGGAAAATGCATAATAATGACATAAAGTGTGTATAAAACATGTGAGTATCATCATAAAAGTAGCATGGAACATC